>NW_026932626.1:0-5243 GCF_032062105.1 Saccostrea cuccullata
TACTTAAATTTTTTATATACCTGGTTTTTTTTTTTTGACAATGATTATTGGTCGAGGGAGAGTGGGTGGATGGGTGGGGGGCTTAAGAACCCCCCTTCTTATTAAAGTTCATTCGTTGTCCTCTCTAAATGACAATCTTTCTATTTTCGTGTAATATACATGAAGATTTATATATTTATATACATGTAAAAACTTTCAGAATTAAACAATTAATACAAACCAATGACCACATTGACCGCCTCCACAAAATCCTTTACTTCGGTTAGAATTTTAAACTGTCTGCATAGATCGTTGTAACTCTAATAATCAAAATTAGATCTAAACGCTAATTGTCGTCTCCCTCCTTGGAATGTCATCTGTTCCTATAAATAATGAAAATACTTCATTCACTGAGAGAGAGGGGTGGGGTGGGGAAGTAAATACTCTTTATAGTACATATATATGAGAGAGATATATACAATATTTTGTTTTATTCACATGAATTATTATCTGATTTATCTGCAAAACAAAAATAGTATACCGATTTGTTATTTACGAAACCGTGAAAGATTGCATATATTTTTTGGACGCATCTGTACATTTGAAATCCCCCCAAAGTTGTCGTACTTCCGTGAATAGGCGATATGGTCGGGAGATGAAGACATTGAAGGAGTAAAAAATTTAAATTAAAAAAATATATATTTAAAAAGTTTCCTTTGCTTTTGAAAGATATCCCAGCAGGCATTTCAACGTTGAATCAACGTTGAATCAACGTTGCACTTCAATGAATCAACATTGAATTTTGGTTGCATATGAAAGTTGAGACAACGTTGAGATATAACGTTGTTTCAACGTCAATTTTCAACGTTGAATAAACGTTGAAAATGGGTTGAATTTTTGGTTGATTTATGGTTGCTTTTTGGTTGCAAATGAAAGTTGAGGCAACGTTGAAGCTTCAATGTTGTTTCAACGTCAAATATCAACATTGAACAAAAGTGAACATTGGTTGAAATTAGGTTGAGATTTGGTTGAAATTTTTCGGTTGTACAAACGTTGATATTTGGTTGAAATCACGTTGAAATTATATAACATTTTGCTTTAAACAAATACATTTTAAATTCTAATAAAAAAATTTATTCAAGTTGCGTAATATTTCGATAAGTTGTAATCCAGTAATATTATTGTGAGAGAATTTATTTTACATGTATTTTTAATACAAACACAAATTCAAATACAATCACTGAATCTCAAAAATCACTGCTTGACAAAATTTATATTCCAAGTGAAAAGTGGGTCACAGTAAGTTCCACAAAGTGGCGGATCCATTGATTTTAATCACGCATATAGTTAAGTCCCACGAATGAAAGAAATGAAGAGGAGAATGCCTATTGATAAAAGAAATAAAGATGTTAAAGCCATTTGTTCAATAAAATGTACGTAACACGTTATTTCAAACAATAGAAATAAATATTCATGAATGATTAAAAAATCAGAGAAAGGAATATATTCCGGTACTTGGATTTTAATTAACATGATTAAAAGAATTATAGTCGACTTCATTTTAAAATTCGTATGAGTATGCTTATAAATAATTATTACTAAAGAAAAATGTTATAGACATACATATACATTTATATATAGTGTACTTACAAAATGTTGCATTCTTTTGTATATTTTCACGGGCGAAGAATCTAATGCAATCAAGGCCGACTATACAATCAATTCCCTGCACCACTGCTTGATTTAACCTTACGACGAACTACAATAAGTTAAATTGTATAATATATTAGTATACTAGCTTATATTTCATATCCAAATGAATATCAACAAAACACATAATACAAGAACCAAGGTTGTGCATTTCACGCAGATTTCAAATGTACATGTACTTATAAAACAAGAATTAAATGATGAACAGATACTAAAAAACTTAATTTCTTCAATTCATGAAAAGGAAATTATACTTACTGAGCAGGAGTTGATATTCAAGCCTTAATCCTTGTGTATATAGCTTGAAAACACATTAAATATGAACAGCAAGGAGACGCGCACTTCTTGTCCATCAGTTGAATTCAAATTTTGACCTAGATAAGCTGCGAACAGCTATACCCTGCCAAGAAAATTGCATAACAAGGTTATCCTGACACTGAAACAGACCAAGTAAGCGAGAGGCACTCCTTTTTTTTTATCTGATATCTCGAAGGTTTTGGGAGTAATACAACTTGACCGGGGTTAATTGTCAGTGTGAAAATTCTTATGAGTTTATTTGAATTTTTTTTATATTTTGTGAAAAGAAAGATTATAGAATTAATACACGCAACAAACATGACAAAAGCACAACCTAATAAAATAAGACTTCTTAGATTCGTTCTGTATACGTATAATCTGCGCAAGAGTATACGGCACGGATTTTAAGAACATTAATTCGGAATAATTATTTTTATTAATTCTATAGTAATATGGCATTACCGTGGGATGTTGGATAAAGATGTTATTATTTATTAAAAGCTTATACTTAACATATCTTATAAATATATCCAAAAAAATAGCATTCACAATTTACAAAAAAAATAACCTTTTTTGAAACATAATTAGAATGAAGTGTTAAATGTAGATGCCATGCTTCATATTAACTCATATTCAAAATTTTATAATGGTACTAGATATTGGCACTACTCTTTTGAGTGAATCAATTTATAATGTATGCGTTTCATTTATTAAGTATAATTATTATGTATATAATATTTTCTAACAATGCAAACAGCTGTGTGTATATTGCGAAAAATCGCATGGATTAGAAGTTAAAGACACCTTTCTATTTTGAACTTAAAACTAAAGTGCTCAATACTCGTTATACCCGTTGTATCAACGTTAATTTTCCTAACTTTCCTAAAAGTTGAAAATATGTTGCATCTTCCACGTTGTTTCAACGTTTAAATCGAGAGACAGTCAACTTTGCATTTTAAAACCTTGTTTTAACTCTACATAATCAGAAAATACTCAACGTTGAAAACATGTTGAATCTTCAACGTTGTTTCAACGTTGAAATATCGACGAGCATTCAACTTTGAAAATATGTTGCAGCCTCAACGTTGTTTCAACGTTGAAATATCGACGAACATTCAACGTTGAAAATATGTTGCTGCTTCAACGTTGTTTCAACGTTGAAAAAACGTTTAAGGACTCAACGTTGAAAACAACGTTGAAATATAGTTGATCAACGTTGCAACCTATATTCCACCTCCTTTCAACGTTGAAACAACGTTGCGTGCCTGCTGGGATGTCTTGTAGACATTTTAACTTACGATGACAGCACGTTGAGCGTCACAGTTCAGGCGCTTTGATCGCAAGTCTTCCTTTGAGGGAACGCCCAGTCTTTGAAGTTGAGGGCATTCTGTTTTGGTTCTCGAAAGGCGCATCCAAACATCATTTTTCATTGCATAGTACACATTTTCATTTCTCGTTATCGCTCACTTTTTCTTTCAGAATAACTGACAACTGTTAAAACGCATACGCGTGCGAATACTCCTAAACGTATAAATATTGCGTCATTACATTCAACAAGAGGCCCATGGGCCACATCGCTCACCTGAACACTGTGGCTAAGAAAAAGTAGAAATTGGTTTATTATTGAAAAGTTAAAATCCAAAAGTTTTCCCATGACCTGTAACTACCGGAGGATATACTTCCATATAAATATGATCAATTATGGCTTTGCTATTCTTGAGAAGTTTTTTAAAGAATTTTCCCATATATTTCTATGTAAAACTTTGGTTGGCCAGTTTTATGGGCCCTACCCCGGGGGTCATGATTTAAACTAACTTGAATCAACACTTCCTGAGGATGCTTCCATATGAATATGATCAATTATGCCTTGGATATTCTTGAGAAAAAAATTTTAAAGAATTTCCCATATATTTCTATGTAAAGCTTTGGTCGGCCATTTTGGCCCCGCCCGACCCCCGGTCTCATGATTTGAATAAACTTGAATCTACACTACCTGAGGATATGCTTCCATATAAATATGATCAATTTTGGCTTTGCTATTCCTAAGAAGAAGATTTTT
The DNA here is from genome assembly GCF_032062105.1 of Saccostrea cuccullata. Classification (NCBI taxonomy): domain Eukaryota; kingdom Metazoa; phylum Mollusca; class Bivalvia; order Ostreida; family Ostreidae; genus Saccostrea; species Saccostrea cuccullata. Next base: position 4,046 of record NW_026932626.1, read on the forward strand.
AAAAAATTTTCCCATATATTTCTATGTAAAACTTTGGTCGGCCATTTTGGCTCCGCCCTACCCCCGGGGCTCATGATTTGAACAAACTTGAATCTACACTTCCTGAGGATGCTTCCATATAAATATGATCAATTACACACTAATTGTGCCACACACGTTTCACGTACGTTAAACGTATGTGACACGTACGTGTCTTCACGTACGTTTTCCGTGCAAAAAAATACCACGTACCGTGTCACATATGTTTAGAAACGTATGTTACACGTACGTGATTCATACGTTAAACACACGTGGTAAGTATCATACGTTAAACATACGCGAGTAAACGCACGTTATACATATGGAACACATATGTTTAACATGTTTTCAGAATATGGTTAATGTATGTTATACATATGGATCACATATGCTTTAAATGTTTCATAATTTTGTTAACCAAATTTGAACAAAGCATATTAATATGCTGCTATATAATTCATTATTATCAGTTATACACTCAACCTTTAATAAAAGAGTACCACATGCACTGGTAATACTATTACTTCCCGTTATAATACATTCTAATACTATTCAGTTCTTATTGTGGAAATTCTTGAACTTGCAGCTTGCAACCTTAACCTCTTCAACTGATTAATTGTTTTTCACATCAATGGAACTATCAAAGATTTCATCTTCCATTTCCAACAGTTAATCTAAAATTGCCATAAAAAGAGAAAACAAATATTCAGAATTCATAAATATTTAATTTCCTTCTATGGTACATTATTCTTCTGTGTTGTCTGGGAAAAAAATGAATTTAACAATCAAGACATTAGAATTTTGTTGAAAAACATTTGATCAACTGACGGTACTGTTTGCATATAAGATATGATCTGAACATGAATATTTTTATGTATACTATGAATTAAAAACTATGAATTGAACAAGTTTTGATTTGTCACATCCATCATATTAGAATTTATAACAATATAAAAACTTTTTATATGAACTTTCAAGTGGTCTTGCTTTTTTTACTAATATTTCTGAGAATAAAACCAAAGAATGTATTTACCTCTGACCCTTTCAGCGCTTCTTTTATCAATCTCCTCAAGTCTTTCCCATTTCTGGGGCGTTCATCCTTCTCAGTCTAATATTTTTAAAACAAATGCAAAATGAATAATTATTTTACAAGGAAGGCTGTCAAACTGTCCATTCTGTG
>NW_026932627.1:0-5186 GCF_032062105.1 Saccostrea cuccullata
AAATTTCAAGGTTTAACCATAAATGTAAAAGGATTTTCTTTTCAATACTTACAATTTACTGTGTTGAAAGATAAACAATACTTTATTATCCTATCCTTTGACACGATTTCTTTATGCAGTTTTGTCATTTTTCGGTGCTGTATTTCGACAAAACCAAGACAAGTATGGAAAATCTGCAAAGATATTTAGAAAAATACTCATCTTTAAAAAGTCTGTTTGAGCATTACAACTAAATAGTATCAAAGAAAGAGTGATTAATCAATTTGTAAATACCTATGGTAGAATCATACACATGTAACATCATACAATTTATAAACAAATTCCCCTTTAAAAATGGAGTTTTAAAATTTACTTAACATGATGATTTTAGAGAATGTGCACCTTTAACATAAAATATTTAATAATATAAGGATTATTTCTCCCACTGAAACTCGATAATTGTAAGTTTTATTGCAAGAAAAATGTGACCTTAATTTAAGCGAAAGACCATGAGTTTAAAAGGTGCGTTGAGCTGTATATACGAAGGAAAATTAAAATTACTATACTGTATAGAAAGTACACATATCGGTAGGAAAATGAAAATTTCTACATACATATATGCAGGAATAACAAATTTTTAAACCAGATTTAATATAAATATGAAAAGGAAACTAAATCATTGTCAGGGATGAAAGAAAATTTGGTTACATTTACTTGAATAATCATAGCACTTTAATGTCTCTGCAAAATTATTTTACTGTTGATAGTTGAAGTAGACAAATCAGGCTTAAAAGACTTCTCCACGTCTCCATAGAGAAAACATTATCTTTCCACTTTATTCATGCTCTTCTTTTTCAAAAGGTGATCAGCACATAAAAGGTAATTTAAAAGTAAGTGAATTATTTAGAGATTATACCGAAAGAACTGCCATAAAGCTTCAGAAAATTGAAATGTTTAGAGCAGATGTCATTGCTCTTTTGCTTACAGGCAAACTTCAATCCAAGTTTATTTCATTGTTTGTTTTTTTTTTTTCATTTGTCACATTTTGCACTATGTACTTTTGTCTACTAGTTTTTTGTCACAAATACAGAAACTAAAGATATTCGTTCTACATACTATATACAAAGACACAGTACATGGTTTTGACATCAGTTATTCAACGTTAAGGGATGAACCTATACCATTCACTTAAAAATGTCAGTGACAAGGAATACATGGCGATTGGGACTGGTCTACAGGGGATGTTGACTCTCCCATGGCTACCGACTCCCTCTGATTTGGATTGTCTAACGGGATTACATTAGTTAAAAGTAACATTTGAAAATTCATACATTTATTGTTAATTTCTTTTTCATGATGACCAGACCATAGGTGGCAAAACCCCAAAAACGAGATCATCGGCTATATTACACTTAATATTTTTGCTGTGCGTGTTTCTTTTTGAATTGTTAAAATACGCATTTACTTACGTTAAAAGTAACATTAGAAAATATACATTTATTGAATCAATTTCAAAGACTGTAAATAAAAATCGTAATTAATATCATTTTTTGAGTTTTATTGAATGTAAAACGGTTGACACATGTCATTATAAACCCTTGCTTTAGGGATTTGATCACGTGACCAACCCGTTTTAATTAATAAACTAAATAGAACTATTTCTTAATTAAATTAACAGTATCATGTTTCTCATTTTTCAACTCTGGTCGGACAATCCATAGGATTGCTCGGAATAATTTCCGTGTAAAGTTTTATATATAAAGAGGACATACATGTAACAACTTAACTAAATACCGGAGTTCCTCATTTTCAACATTCATGTAGTCCTCCAAGAAACTGTTGAAATTCCTATAGACACTAATTGCGCTCCTTTATAAGCCGACATGTTTTATATTCATGTATTCCTATGAAGCAGGATTTCTTTTGAAAAATTCTACCTGAAGGGAAGAAAAAAATTTCGATGGCCGTCAATTTGACGTGCAGGTATATCGACCACGTTTCATTAATAATTATAAATAGTTATTTCCATCAATTCATCTATTCCATGCACCCAGTGTACTTGAAATATAAACACCAAAGAGTTTGCCACATTTGTTAATATTAAGAGTGTTTTACTGACTACAGATGATAAAGGCCAACTAACACCAAAAAAGTATAAACGGCTTTTTCAGCTAAAAATGGAAGTTCCATTTCATGGCAGCTTTCCGTACCTCAAAGAACCTATACTCTTTTTAAGAACTCTAAATGCCGAGTTAATGTCTAAATTTACATTCAACGTATCTGATATAGTTTTATGCATATTAGGGAAATACTCTTGCATTGAGAAAATAAAAGATCGGTCACTCAAATGTAACCAGAATTACGACTATAATCACATCAAAATTCTTTTTTTCTAATTTCAAAGATGATGAAGATTTATTATTCCTACATTCATGTTTGTGTTACATAATGTAATTTCCATTATTCTAGATACATGTACAAATATGTGGTAATTTACATTCTCATGCATACACGTATCTGGTAATTTACATTCTCATGCATAGATACCGTATATGAAAACCTAATTATACTTAATTTAACCCCCCTCCCAGGAAAAGTGCATTGGAAAGTAAAAATTTATTGTTCACGTATTTTAAGAAAAATACTTCTTCGACTCTTTGAATTGCTCATGTGAATATTTTGTCTCTTTCTTTAAGGGTAATGTGTAGAGTAAAAATTTTATGTTTCTGTGTTCGTAACAAAATACTTAATAAGACAAAATCAATTAATACAAAATGTGACAAATGTACAAAAAAAAATAATTAAATAAACTTGGAGTAGACAAAGACATCTACTTGTCGGATTTTAAATATTTGACACTTCCAAAGCTTTATGACGGCATCTCCAATATTATCTCTACATAATTCACTTACTTTGCCATTAATGTACTGATGTTCATTCCAGGGGGACGACCATGAACGCAAAGTTACTAATAATATCACGATTTTTTCTCTACGGGGGCGTAAAGTAGGTATTGGTGAATGGGAGCACAAGTTCATTAAACATCTGAAGATAAATAGATCTCAAAAAGATCTGAAAAAGAAATACAAACATTACAATTCTGTGAACAGAGCAAAAAAAAAAAAAGACAGTACCCCGGAAATTCCAGAAGTATAATGAAGCCCTAGGCTAAACAACTATTCGGCTTGGACTGACCAGTCACAGCCATCATGAGTCCTATGTATTGATCAATTAGACAGAATGTTTCGTGGTCAAATTGTTATTAAAGATAAACATTACAATTGGAAATATAAGAAACCATGGAAATATTTATTTTAAAATACCAGAATGATTATTTTTAATAAAAAAATCTATTAAACATTTCAACCAAGATGTCCATTTAAAATGTTTTTTTAAATATCATCAAGACTTTTATCTTCTTTATATCATATACTTAATAGGAAATACACAGATTCTGCACTGACTGTGCGATACGAACATTTTATAGAAAAAGGTTATAAACAGGTATGAAACTTTCTTCAATGACTTTATCATGTTATAATGTGAACTATAATTTAAAGTATTTTTAAAAGATGATAGATAGAATACAGTGATATCATAAAATCCATATCATATATCATATCAGCCAACGGGCCCTATATCAGGCTGACATGGGGCCACTAGGGCTGATATGACATATAATATGGATTTTAGTTTGAATCATTCTCTACACATATTAAAATTTTAAAATATTTGATGGACTGTTGTTATGGATACGTCGTTTGGTTCAATAGATATAACGCAGAAAATATTATCACAATGAGGAAAATTTCCCAATTGTATAGGAAGAAATTTTATTTGCAAGCATTTTGAAGTCTTAACGTAGCCTTTGTATCGATTACACAAATTAAATTAAAAATTGCTAATAATGCAGTGGAATGCTCACATGGTTACACATTGCCACAAGCAAATGCAATAAAGGTTCAAAATTGTAAAACAAAATTGCATTTTTCCAAATTAAAAGTTGCCTACTTGACAAAATAACATAGTAAACAATCATCGATAACATAAAATATTTCTCGTTATTATTTGTCAAGATAGCCCTCATGTGATTAAAAACAAATCACACCTATTAACAACATTGCTAAATCTTAAAAATCACCAGGCTTTTTATTTCTGAAACGTAACATGTCCAAAAAAGATAAAAACTTGCAGTACGTATGGTATGCAGTGCTTTTATCGGGTATGACTATGGTACAGAAACTTAGTTTACAGTGTATGTAAAATAGTAAGAAGATGTAATGTAATCACACATTAGATCAATCAAACAAGAAAGAAAGGGAGAATCGTGATAAAAATTAATGAAGAAAGTAATCATTTTAATTAACATTATAATCTCACTAAATTTAGAAATAAGAGAAAAGTGTTGCTTTGTGATGTTGGTACTAAAAATTTTTTTTTCAATTTATGGTAAAAGTTTGAAATGATCATCGAAAACGCCTTGAATGATGATCTTGACATGAGATACATTCTCCTCTAAAACCACTTGGTCAATTTTAACTAAACTCGTAAAAAGACCTCCATGGGAAATGGGGATGAAACATGTGGATATACCGAAAAGTATCAAGCTCAAAAGTTCATAAAACAATACAAAATAGGAGCAGAGCAAACTCGGACCTCCAAAACATCAGAGGTGGGATCAGGTGCCATGTAAGAGTGAGCATCTCCTGCCGACCGGTCACATCCGCCGTGTTCTCCTTGTCATGATCGTCGTCAATTCAGTGTGTAAATATTGGACTAACAATAAGTAAGTTTTAAATTTATCAAAAGGAAGAGCGATGCCTTCAAAAAAGCGGAAATAATAAACTAAGGGTGACCATAGGTTGGATGCTAAAATAAATGAATTTTCTAAAGAACCACTTTGCCAGAAATAAAGGACATTTATAAGAACGCTTTTGTAATGTAGTGTTTCAGATCATTGTTCCAGGGGTATGGTGAGGCCGCAAAAGGAGATAAGATTTTTACGTTAGAATACACAGAACAAAAACCCTTGAAGTCTTGTTAAAGAACTACTAGGCCAAATTATTAATATGTATCATTGAATTGTGTAGATAAAGATTAATTCAAGATTGATCATCGAGGATAAAAGCTGGGAAAAAAAATAAAGTTTAATCTTATTACGTAATTTTAAATTTTTGGGTTCTGGGTAAAATATATTTTTTCTTTTT
>NW_026932628.1:0-52018 GCF_032062105.1 Saccostrea cuccullata
ACAAAGAGGAACGTCGGACAAACCGGATGCAATAGGTCACCTGAGTGACTCAGGGACCTAAAAACGGACACCGATGTTTTGAAAATTAAAAACAAAAAAATTAAGTATATTTTTTTTAATAAAACAAAAACCTCATTTACATACCAGATAATTTGTACGCACACAAACTCTCGCATATATACCACTGTTTTTATGTTTTGTCAATAAATATTTGTTTTTAACTTGGTATTGCTCTTTTCTTCACAATATTAAACAAGAAGTTCTGACGTACTCCATGTATATTGTTCGTGTAATTGAAATACATTTTTACACACAGAGAAGTTTTATACAACAAACCTGTTAGCTCTTAAAAGGATGCTGTGTTAAAATACACATCTTATCAACATTGATATTATTCCTGCGAAACTGAAATTTTCATAACACATGGGTAAAGGTGCAAAGGAAAAATATATTACAAATTTGAAGACTGTGATCAGTGATATAAATGATCAACCGTCTCTAATATGAATATAATGGCAGTTTGCATGTTTTGCAATGGGAAACCCAAAATATGTGTAGGATGAAAAAGTAATAGAAGCACAACGGCGAAATGTAATAAAGATTCTATGAAAATTTTGTTCAGTGGTGTTAGAGGAGTTGCGGATAAGTGATGGGTATACCTAAAGTGTAACAAACAGATGGACAGAAAATCATGATTAATAAATTCCCTTCCGCTTTTCAAGCAGTGGGTATAAAAGAGGACTAATGTAGGCAGGCAAGCATTATGGCCCATGCATTTTTTTGCTATTCAATGTCTCTAACGTCTTTCTGATCAAGATTGTTCCAACTCAAAAAAATGTGAAACAGTTGTCTGTATTTAAAAACACAGATATAATAATAATTAATACATGTAATATTGTTCACTCACTTAACCTCCCATCAAAGATTTTATTTACACCATGTTCAACTCCCATGAGTGCTTTCAGTACTTTGATTTTCTGATGCATTTGCAGAATATTTCTAGTTTTTGAAACCGATCCCGATTGAAATAAAACCGATCCCGATTGAAAATAATGCAAAATGTGTAAAGTTATAAAACCAAAGACAACTGCCACCCATGTAAAAAAAATAAATCAAGTAATTTTTTGGCCATATTACAACAAAAGAGCCAAATTTAACATTACAATTATAGTATTTCCTTCTTTTTATAATTCCGGCCGGGATCGGTTTAATTGTGAAAAATTGTAAAACATAGGTAAATTTGACTCCTTTTATTTCTCTCAATATACGGGTAACTGATTTTATTGAGTGACTCAAAAATTTGTACTTTGTATTCATAATAACATGAGAAAAAAAATCTGTCATTGAAATGTATTGAGTTTTATAACGTAATGAAAATTGGATAATGAATTCAAAAAGTTACTTGCTAAACTCAATTTGGACCACATATTTTTTTCTAAAGAAATATAAATTGGAGTCTTATTCATTACTAAAATTAAAGATAAGAGTCTTTTGGTATAAATAATATTGATAGACACATCCAGGTTTTGCGTATCTGGTACATATAAAACAAAATAAAAACGAAATAATTTTTTTTTACCCCCATGTTGACCTTTTTGCACTTAAAATTGAGCACTTACCAAAAATAGGAACTAGAGGAGCACTAATTTTTTTTGATGTTGTCATGTGTAAACACTTGCTTAAATAGGTCTATATGCAAAAATAATAAAAATCCATGACATGCGATGTGCCACCCATTGCCTGATTTTCAGTGGACTGCCTCTTAAGATTTTAAAGTTTTCAAATTTGCGTGAAAACCTGCAAAATAGGCTATTTTTGACTACTTCCGGTTTTCACCGGAAGTGATATCAAAGGATGAAAATTTGGTTGGACGCTTATAGTGCCCTTACTTAACGAATAACATGTCAAAAAACCCGCAAAATTAGCATTTTCTGACTACTTCTGTTTTTACCGGAAGTGACGTCATTTGACGGATTAAGAAATTTTATCCTCATTTTCGGTTGACATTAAAGGCAAAAGTACTAAAGAAATTTGAAAAAATGAAATAAAACCATTTTATTCTATTTCTTTCGACGCAAGAGAGGAAGTTAAATTTTTCACTACTTCCGGTTTACACCGGAAGTTATTGCAATGGATACGTTTTGTTGACGATTGTTATTGTTATTATAAGTTTTATTAGCCTTTATTCAAAATGATTAAATTTTTCAAAAAAATTTGTGAAATTTAATATCACTTCCTGTGTCGACCGGAAGTGACGGACGCAAAATCAAACGACGCCATGCATAACTCTAAGTGATGTTTTATCATCCCCGAAAATATCGTGATTCAATCTTGAGAAGAAGCTGCTTGGACAAAATGGCAATTTAAAAATAGAAAATCGGACGAAAAATGCGACCGGAAGTGATTTTTCAAAAAATAAAAAAAATGGTCTGAATTTATTACAACAATGCATCACTCCTGTAAAAAATCTTTGAAATCAGTTCAGTAGTTTTTAGAAATCACATGTACTATGAAAAGGGAATAATAATAATAATAGGAAACAAGAAAACAGAAGGTCTTCCGAAGGAAGTCGGAAGACCTTAATAATAATGATAATAATAATAACAATAATACTTTATTTAAAGAAGGTAACCTGATTAGTGCAAGCACTATTCTTCCGCAGGGCCTTCTGACAATCAACAATTTAAAGATACATAGTTATACACATACAGACATGTTATAAATATATACATAAATATACAAATACAATTAAACAGGAATCAAAAATTATTCTGACATTGTTTAACATATTGTTTTATTGTTCTTGAAAGCATTAAGAGTTCGTGTAGGATACGTTATGTGCACCGGTAAAGCATTCCATAATATGGCGCCAGAGTACTGGAATGAATTTTCAAAAAGTTTACATTTATGAATTGGCACACACAAATCAACATTGGATTAAGATCGAAGAGCATATTGGGTATTTATTTGAAATTTAATCATTTCATGTAAATAAATAGGATAATAATTAAAGACGGATTTATATAGCAATATATATTTATTTACAGTAAGCTGTTCATAAACGGTAAGCCAATCAAGTTTATCAACAAAGGGTCTAGAGGGTGCATCAGGGGTAGCATCTAAAATATACCTTGCAGCACGTTTTTGAAGTTTATGAACTCTTTCAAGATTTGATCTGGACGTATTTCCCCAAATTGATAGGCAGTAATCAATGGTAGGCATAATGTATGCATTATAAAAAAATTTACGTGTTTCGAGAGGCAGATATTTTTTTTTATTCTACGGAGTGCAGAAATTTTACGTGACAGAGTTTTACACACATGGTCGATATGTACATTGTATTGTAAAGAATAATCTAAATATACTCCAAGAATTTTTTCATATGTTACATTGTCTAATTTCTGGTTCGAAACGTATAAAGAAAATCATGGTCTAAGAATTTTGATCTCTTTTGATGTGTCCCTATTAACATGCATTTAGTTTTTGAGGCATTAATTATCATTTGATTTTGAGTGCACCATTTTTCTATACAAGTAATATCCATTGATAATGAATTAATTATAGCATGTATAGATTGGGAATCTTTGCCGGAAGCATGTAAAGTGGCATCATCGGCAAACAAATCTATGTTTGAATTTTTTATATAAAGTGGAAGATAATTAATGTACATTAAAAACAAAAGAGGACCTAGTATAGACCCCTGTGGAACTCCCGCTGTGACTTGCTGATAAGATGATTCTTTGTTAGACAGATGGACACTTTGAAGTCTGTCACTTAAATACGATCGAAACCAATGTAAAGTTATTTCATCAAAATTATAACATTGTAGCTTTTTAAGAAGAATTTCGTGATTTACTAAGTCAAATGCCTTACTGAAGTCGAGAAAGACAGTACCAACACGTTTGCCTTGGTCCATTTCATATAACCATTTATCTGTAATATTGGTAGGGGCTGTTTGACTTGAATGCAGTTCTCTGAAACCTGATTGAGATTCTATTAAAGGATCAAAGTCTGACAATAGTAATCGTACATATTTTGCCACATGTTTTTCTATAATTTTTGATAATGTGGGTAAAATAGAAATGGGCCTGTAGTTATTTGGATCTAGCTTGTTTCCCTTTTTATAAATAGGTGTAACTTTGGCAAGTTTAAAGCTTTTCGGGAAAATCCGGGAATTTAATCTGTATTTATTATATGGGTTACAGGTTTATGTATTATTTGTGCAGTAAGTTTTAATAAACTCCCGATTATTACACCTGATGATTTAACAGAGTAAAATGGATTTTAACATGAATCACGTTTATATTCTGATGAAAGAATTATTTTAAAACTATCAATATAAATGATAAGCCACTGACAGTGAGTTTTTCAATCCTAATACCACGGGCCGATTTTGTCAAACCCGAATTAATCTGGCGCCGCAGCTGAATGTAAACAAATAGGCCAGTCTTTTCCCTCTCCTGCTTTACCTCGTATGTGTAGAGAACTACGGTAACACTGATTATTAAAATTCCTTACGCTAATGAACTATGTTCTTTGACTTATGAAGTTTTCAAAGTATTACTACTAATGTTTATTTTATATAGATAAAACTTGGTTTTTTTTTTTGTCCCTTTATTTAGCGTTTGTATTATCTCAAAAGCGGTTGAGAGTAAGAACTATATTTTTGCACGTAATGGCAACTATGGGGTAACTTTTCCTGCCTTAAACAGGATCACTTGTTGGCAATTGCTCTTTGAGCAATAAGCCCGGCTAAAAATGGAAGACAACCAGACGATGTAACGTTGCCCGGGGTTTTAAACTTGGCTCGGGGATTTTTTTCTACGTTGAATACTGAGATCTAAGATGTTGAATTTAGACCCTAGTCCGTTGAAAACTGAGCCGGGTCGTGGAATTTTGATCATGAAACCAGTTCTAAATTCAACAGCATAAAAACACATATTAATAACTTGGTTTTCACAACTGTGTTTTAAAATCCTTGGGGTTTTGGGAAAGGGAGAAATGCAATTCCCCCCCTCCTCCCACTTTTTAGCAAAGATATAAATAATTAATATAGACATTGAACAAAGTGAAATTGGTTTAACCCCCCCCCCCTTTCAACAGACACGTTACAGTGTAGTCAAAGAAAGAAGAGTAAGTCGTAGTGTTTGGATAAAAAAAAATCGGATCCCTACCCCCCCCCCCCTTTACATTTTAAATAGGATTTCGGGTTTTGACTACTAGTTTTGACAATGGATAAATTTTTTTTTCTATTTTTTTTTGTCAATTATTTTAAGAATTTGATTTTTTTTTTTTTTCAAATATCTACACAGAGAAAGTTCTCACAACCCAGCGGTATTCAAAGCTTTCGTTAAAGGTAAATGCAAAAGACATGGGGAAAAATTACAAATGACACTGCTCTCAGTATTATTCTACAAAAACTTTAAGAAACACCTGTCAAGGAGAGGCTTCTCTGATACAGAAATAGATCCTATTATCACAGGAATAATTGGAACAGACAGAAATGATATCCTAAATAAAAGTAACGGCCAATTGGGACCCCCAATAAATTTGTTATGGTTACAAAAGTTATCGGATTAAAAAACGCATCTTAAAATACTGAAACGAAACGAAAACAGACACAAGATGCAAAGAAATATTTACCTCGGAACAAATTAAAGCATATAGCAAAGACAAAAGCATAGGCGATTATGATATAATTTTTAGATCATGTTTTACCACAAGAATACACTGTAATGGACCCCTGACGAGGTACTTAACACCACTTTTTAGGTAAACTCAGGTGACCTATTGCTATCTGTTTTGGTCCGTCGTAGTGCGTTAACATTTGAACATTTTCAGCTTCTTCTCTGCAACCACTGAACCAATTTCAACCAAATTTGGCACAAAGCATCTATGGGTGAGGTGAAGGGGAACAGAAATTGTGAATTTCGTGATCCCTGCCCCCCTAGGGCCTGAGGGGTGGGGCCAAAACCACTAAAATTAATGCAATCTTTGAAAATCGTTTTTTACTCCTGGACATCAAGCAGTCAAACTTTTCATGATTGTAATCAGCAATGAGTCCTCTACCAAAATTCATGGCCCTGGGGTCAGGGGTTCTAGTGCTAGGGCGGGGCTAAATAAGTAGGTAGTGAAAATGCATTATTTTTTTTTAAAATCTTCTTCTCTGCTCCTGGGTATTAAATAAACCAACTAAATGCATAGTTATGATGAGCAAGAGTGCCTCTACCAAAATTGTGAATTTTATGGCCCCAGGGTTAGGGGTTCTGGGAAAGGGCGGGGCTCTATTGATAAGATTATATAGTGAAAATACATGAATTCTTTGAAAATCTTCTTCTCTGCTCCTGGGTATTAAATAAACTAACTAAGTACATAGTTATGATGAGCAAGAGTGCCTCTACCAAAATTGTGAATTTTATGGCCCCAGGGTCAGGGGTTCGTGTTTTAGGGTGGGGCTCTAATGATTATCTAGTGAAATGCATGAATTCTTTGAACATCTTATCCTTTGCTCCTGGTTAATATCCCAATGATTTAATTACATATTTAAGGCCAGGATTTATTTTATTTTCAGTTTTACAAACCCTCCGCTCAAGGTTTTAATTTTTCTGAAAAAAAATAAAACAATTTTTTGTTTAATTTGAGTGGGATCAAGATTTTAAATTTACGAACTCGCACTTCCGGTTTTACGACAAAAAAGGGGGGTAATTTATATAAAAAAAAGCTAGATCTGAGAAGATAGCTTGGTTTAGTGTAAAATTCATCGATGATAGTGCCATTCAAAACGTTTCACCCGTTCAAAGGACAAATAAAATGCTACAATTTTTTTGCACAATGACAATGCTGGTGAGATAATAATGTATTCGTTTCAAAAGTAACTGTAAATTATTTTCCCCCCCCAGGTTTTAAAATCCCCGTGGTAGCTATTGCATATTGCCAGGGGCAAAAATTTTACAAATATATACAAATATATACAGGCATGTAGTATCATTTTATCAGGCAGAAAAATTTTTTTAAACTTAATTGAAAAAAATGTTGACCTTTCTCCCCCAAAACTCCCTGTCTGTTTTATGAAAATTTAATTTTAGGCATCAAGTAAATTTTAGAACAATGTATACACATTTACCTAACACATATTTAAAAATGAAGATATATTGAAAGACTTAAATAATTATTTAATATAACTTATTTTTTAAAATATATTTTGATCAACATCACAAAATTTATATAACTGGCCCAAACTGGCAGATGATGAAATAAGCAATTAAATGTTCTACTTTCCTATTTGTAAGCATTTTGTGTCCTGTGGTAAGGAGCCTATTAGGATAGCATAAAAAAAAGAAAGTGCAAATGTTAATAATTGATTTATCAAAAAAAATATATATATATATATTTCCTTCTCCTTGGGACTTTTTTATTCTCATGATCATAACTAAACCTAAACATAAAAAAATGCTGGCCTTGTAATGGAAAAGGGGGTCTTTCAAAATAGATAATTTTAGGGCCGCTGGGTCAGGGGTACCGGGGGGGGGGGGACTTTGACTAAAAATAAATTAATGCTTTGAAATCTGCCCTTTTTATAAGCAATGGTGCCTCTTTCAAAATTTTTGAATTTCATGGCTTTTGGATTAAAACACGAACTAAATACAATCGCTGGAAATTTAACCCTTTATACTCAGGTGACCTATAAGGCCCGTGGGCCTCTTGTTTTATTTTATGCCCTTTTCATACTTTTGTAGTTATTTATGGATGCGATTGATTTTAAAAAGTATTGTCAAAAAAAATTTAAATTGCCATGCTTGAAGATAACTGAAATCCTGCACTGATCAAAATGTACATATATACACAGGATGATTTATTTCTATTACTCTTGAAAAGGGAAAAAATTGAAACCGAAATATAAGTATAGAAAAGAGGGGCTTGCTCCCGGCATGTAATAATTATTTATTTAAAATCATATGCCATAATAAGAAAAGCAAATTTTTTTTATCAATAAATAATTATTACACGCCGGGGTGGGGCCCTAATAAAAATTGATAAATCCCGTAAAACAACCTCCAAGTTCAAATAATGTTCAAACTCTGAGGCGGGGTCAATATTCAACAGGTCAATTTTCAACTTGTTGAGGTCATCAGGGATAAGAAAAAAAAAAATCAAGCTGTTGTAAAATGACTCCGGGTATAAATTCAACAAATTTTGGTCTCAATTTCCAACGGAGAAAAAAACGCCCCTCGGTCCAAAAAATTAATTTTAAATATACCCGGTTCAATTTTTCCCGGTAATATTCACCGTTACACCGGCCAAATTGGACAGAAAAAGAACAAATTTTCTTGCTTGAGGCGGTCCCTCAACGAGAGGACCGCCTCTTTTGGGGGAAAATGAAGGGGCCGGAGGGGTGTCAAAAACTAAAAATCAAAGAGGGGGCTTGGGTGGGGGGTCGCAGAGGCGGTGAATGCGTAAGTATCAGCATTTCTGTATGTATAACAATCGTTACGTGTATATTCATAATCAATAGATCTATATCACCCGATGTTTCTTATACGACTCGTGATAAAGAACACGAAGTTATCCCTCTTACAGTTTGCTAAATATTAGAAATAGTCTACCTATCCACTCAGATAATTACGTTAGCTGGTATGAGATTTTTTTTTCAATTTGTGGGGCCCCCGAAATAAAAAACTCGGGAATTAAATTAAAAATTTTGGAAACGAAATAAAATTGTGGGATTATCAATTACATGTATTTTTTCTGATTATTCTGTAATGCATATTTGGTTTTGAATGCAGCTTTTAAGTTAACCCTTTAAGGGTACAAGTTTATAATTCACCTTTGCCGACATAAAGATTCTACCATCTCTGACAGATTTTTGGGTTTTTAGCTAGTTTTGATATATTATATTCTCCCTCACTTCGTTCGTCAAAATATTATACAATTAGTCTAGTCCGAATTTGAATGAATAAGACATTGAACGCGAAGGTTACGTGACGTCAGACAAGATGGATGCCAATTTTTTTTCCCCCTCTTTTTAAAACTGACGTTTTTCCATAAAAATCGGGTTTTAAAAAACCATAAGTTTCACGGGAAGAGTTTTTTTAAGTCACCTATGCCCAACTACCTTCCATGTGAAGACGAAGAGTGCTAAAAAACAAAATGGGAAGTAGTTAAAACAATCAGCTGATTGCGGTAAACAAACGGATTGCGGTAGGAAATTAAATTCCCCATACTACTCTACATGTTTACTCTCTTATCAAGCCCCTCACATATCAATGTACCGGTATGCTGCTTCTTGTGTTGTCTGTTTTCTATTTTTTGCTTTATATGTGCTACCCCCGGATTGTATATGACAAAACATTCAAAAATGAAAATACTTCAATAACTGTAGTTTCGTGGAACAAGTTTCAGCCTAGTTTTCACATTCAGCTAAAGAGTTTTAAACAAATACCTAGGAATGATGAATGTAAGAAAATATTTCTCACACTAATATTGATACTCTCCGGGGATGTCATGTAACCCCCCACCGGGCAACACCCCTGTGGGGTTTGTGAAAAACCAGTCGCAAAAAATCACCGAGCATTGGAATGCGAAGGTTGTCAAAAATGGGTCCACATCAAATGTGCTGGTATATTTTCCCCAAAGGGGTACACACAGTATCAGACCAACTAACTACTATCATGGGAGTGCCCCAAGTGAACACCTAACATTTCACAATCTTTTTTAGCCACCGAGCCGAAGGTCGGGAGTTTTCTGATAAAATTTTCCCGTTGTTGTTGTTGTTGTCGTTGTCGTTGTTGTGGTAAAATTTTCATTTTTTCCCAAAAACAACTGGGCCAATTTAATAAACTTGGTAAAAATTCCCGGTAAGGGGTTTTAATTTTTCAAAAAGGGGCCCGCGCCCTTTTCCAAGGGGAGATAATTAATTTGTTAAAAATTAATGGCTTTTTTAAAAAATCTTCTTCTCAATAACCACTGGACTAGGAAAGATGAAACTCGTGTGGAATCATCCTCAGGTAGTGTAATTCAAGTTTGTTCAAATATGACCCCCGGGGTAGGGTGGGGCCAAAATCCCACCCAAATTTTCATAGGAATAAAAGGAAAAATTTTTAAAAAATCTTTTTCCCAAACCACGGGGCCCAGGAAAGATTAAACTCATGTGGAATCATCTTCAGGTAGTGTAGATTCAAGTTTTTTAAAATCATACCCCCGGGGCAAGGGGGGGGCCCAAAATGGCCGACCCAAGTTTTACATAGGAATATATAGGAAATTCTTCAAAAATTTCTTCTCCAGAACCATGGGCCGGGAAAAGATAAAACCATGTGGAATCATCCTCAGGTAGTGTAGATTAAGTTTGTTAAATCATGCCCCCCGGGGGCTAGGTTGGGGCCAAAATGGCCACCCAAGTTTTACATAGCGATATATGGGGAAAACCCTTTTTAAAATTTTTTTGTACCTAAAGTTATGTTTGGTATATTAATGGAATATCCTCAGGTAGTGTAGATTCTAGTTTGTTCAAATGATGAATGCCTGGGGGGGGAGGGGAGTTAAGCCCGATGTGCTCAGGTGAGCGCTGTCCCCCTGGGCCTCTTTTTTCCTTGATCCAATGGAAACATACAATCCATATGACTCATTGTCGGATACATCAACATCATCAGACCTGTTGACACAAGACTTAGCTAATCAGGCAACAACTATATCCTTACCGAATGATCCAAATTAAAAAAAAAAACAATAAGAATATTTAAATATAATTGCAGAAGCCTAAGAAGCCAAACAAAATGCCTAAATTTTTCGGGATTTAAAAGAATTCAAAACCCCTATTATACATGCAACGAAACCCACCTTGATAAGTCTATCAAGAGGCCCATGGGGCCCCATGCTCACCTGAGCACCTGTGGCTAGGAAAAAGTAAACTTGGTTTATTATTGTAAATTTAAATCCAAAAAAGTCCCATGACCAATCATGGCTTTGCTATTCTTAGAAAAAGATTTTTAAAGAATTTTTCCCCTATGTTTCTATGTAAAACTTTGGTGGTCATTGTGGCCCCACCCCCCCCGGGGGGGAAAATTTGAAAAATTGAATCTACACTACCTGAGGATGCTTCCATATAAATATGATCAATTATGGCTTTGCTATTCTTGAGAAGATTATTAAAGAATTTTCCCATATATTTCTATGTAAATTTTTGGTAATCCATTGTGGCCCCGCCCTACCCCCAGGGGTCATGATATTTTACTATATATTTCTATGTTAAACTTCGGTACCGTAGGCCATTGTGGTCCCGTCCTACCCCCAGGGGTCATGATTTGAACAAACTTGAATCTACACTACCTGAGGATGCTTCCATATAAATATGATCAATTATGGCTTTGCTATTCGTGAGAAGAAGACTTTTTAAAAAATTTTCCCTTATATTTCTATGTAAAACTTTGGTCGGCCATTTTGGCCCCGCCCTACCCCCCGGGGGTCATGATTTGAACAAACTTGAGTCTACACTACCTGAGGATGCTTCCATATAAATGTGAACAATTATGGCTTTGCTATTCTTGAGAAGATTTTTGAAGAATTTTCCTATATATTTCTATGTAAAACTTTGGTCGGCCATTTTGGCCCCCGGGGGTCATGATTTGAACAAACTTGAATCTACACTGCCTGAGGATGTTTCCCCAAAAGTTTCATCTTTCCTGGCCCAGTGGTTTCGAGAAGATTTTTAAAATATGCCAACAAATTTTCATTAATTCATAATTATCTCCCCATTGAATGAGGGCGTGGCCCTTCATTTGAAAAAACTTGAATCCCCTTCACACAAGGGTACTTTGTGGCAAGTTTGGTTGAAATTGGCCCAGCGGTTCTTGAGAAGAAGTCGAAAATGTGAAAAGTTTACAGACGGACAGACAGACAGACAAAATGTGATCAGAAAAGCTCACTTGGGCTTTCAGCTCAGGTGAGCTAAAAACGTTAGAATTCTTAGATCCAGATCTTTACGAAGTACAAAGGAAAGACAGACTCTATATCGGGGGAGTACTAATGCAGTGCATAAAGATATCATAGCCTGTGGAGAAACAACACTAGAGACCAACTGTGAAATAGCATGGACAAAACTACAAGTATAGGGCAGTAAACCACTGTATACAGGGTGTTTTTATAGGCCACCAGATAACGACACCGCAGCAATAGAACAGCTCAACATCTCCCTGAATAGACTCAATCATGGAAAGACACTGCCAAATCTACTACTGACAGGAGATTTCAACCTACCTGATATTTACTGGGCAGACAATGCAACAACTATAAAACCAAGGCCACAATACAACTATGAAATCAATAATACGTTTCTACAAGTGGTAGGGAACCACAATCTAGATCAGTGTGTCAGAGAACCAACTCGTGAGAACAACATCTTAGATCTTGTACTTACCACCAACACCAACCTAATTAAAAGCATATCTGTTGAAGACGGTATGAGTGACCATCAGGCAGTAGTAGTAGATATAGACATCCAGACAAGACCAAATAAAAAACCACCGAGTAAAGTGTATGTATATAAGAGAGGAGAACTGGATAGCATATATCACAATTTCAGTAATGATAATATCAATACACCAGTAGATGAATGTTGGAGATCTTTTAAAAACATCCTGACATCATTAATGGATAAGTACATCCCATCCAAAATGCTAACTACCAGATGAAATATTCCCTGGATTAACCATCAAGCAATTAATCAGGCAAACAAAGATGCTACAATAAAGCTAGAAAAACCAAAAAGGAAGACGACTGGGAACACTTGAGAGAACTACACAGGCAGGTGGAAGCAGAATTGGAGAAAGGACATCAAGAATATATCGGGAACCTGATGAATACATCACCAGACACGATCAACTGTGACAATAACCCGTGTGAAAGCCGGAGTCAGCAAGAGATTCTGGTCATGCATCAAAAATGCAAAGAGGGATAATAGTGGAGTGTCCACACTTAAGGTAAACAACACAAGCATAGAAGGCAGCAAACAGAAAGCTGAGGCCCTGAACAACCAATTCGAATCAGTTTTCACTGTGGAAGACCTCCAATCAACACCAGACCTTGGAACATCGGTAGCACCTGTCATTGGAGATTTACACATCAGCATAGAGGGAGTGGCAAAGTTATTGCAGAGTGTCAACGTAGCAAAGGCTAGTGGACCTGACCAAATATCCTGTCGGATCCTAAAGGAAGCTGCAAAAGAGATTGCACCTTACCTGACTTTTATATTTAAGAAAACACTCCAAACAAAGAATGTACCTGATGATTGGAAGACAGCGAAGATCATAGCTTTATTTAAAAAGGGAGAAGAAAGTAAACCGGAAAACTATCGGCCCGTTTCACTGACATCGGTCCCCTGTAAAATAATGGAGCATATCATGTTTAAGCACATTATGGAACACCTTGAGAAACGTTTTATTAGGCTAAGATCCACGGAGAACAATATAAGAACAGCTTCTTTTCCAGAACTATCAAAGATTGGAATGATCAACCACCAGATTTATTGAACATCGATAACTACGAGTCATTCAAGACCAGACTCGTAGTAAATCTGAATTAAACACCAGAGCCAAGATTGTTTTTATCCTACAAACTGTATATAGATGATTTTAAAATGCACCTCTTGTTTGACGTCAAACTTGTGTAATGGGTCGGTGACCTCTTACAAGTAAAGAAGTAGAAGAAGAACGCTGAATGACGACACCATTTTCATTAACTAACTTCCGTCGTTGAAAACAAATGTCCAGATTACAGTTTGTCACCTCCGTGTTTTCCTTTCCGAGTTTCGGTATGTGTGAGACGTACAAATTTTTAAAAATAATCCTGCAATAGGTTTGTATAATATTTTTACTGCTCATATACGTAGCTCGCTACGGCCGTTGCAACCATTGTTTACAACGTTTAGATGTTGATTGTGACGTCACAATGCCGCTGCACGCGCAATGACCCTTTGGTAAATACGGCCTCAAATCCATTGAATATGTAGTGTTATGAACTGTTTGCGCTTATATAGATTATATAGGGAATATAAATAGACTTTATAATAAAAATTAATTAAGAACCAAATAATGAACATACACATGTGTCGTAAACAGGATGCTGCTCGTAAACTCTTTTTTCAATATTATACAAATAATCTCAAGATAATCCCAATTCCAAATCATCTACAGAAGATTCAATTTGTATATTGTCCATTTTTTACACAAAATATTCTTAATACACAGTATACCTTACTACCTAACAACTTGATTTTCAAAAATAATCCCAATTCCAAATCATCTACAGAAGATTCAATTTGTATATTGTCCATTTTTTACACAAAATATTCTTAATACACAGTATACCTTACTACCTAACAACTTGATTTTCAAAGAACCGAGCGAGCTTCGATAAACGCCCGACCTTGCGAACTGCTATTTGTACCAACAAATTACGTGGACCTAATTTCGAACACGTGACAACTACGGCCGAACATAATTATAACTTGTACATGTTGTATGTTCACATTCAATTTATATATTTTTATATCCATATCAAAATAAGTTTTTTAAGTAATAATTACCCTAAAACTTGTTAAAAATCCCAAAGAAATATTCACTGAAATATGTGGAAGCTTGAAATTCGAGTATGAAATCACCGCCATTCGAGCCGAGGCCCTTACCAAACTGATATGTTTGCTGCAGGCCTGCAGCAAGTCTGCTGCAAGCTTGCAGCAAACAAAATTGTTGGCAGGAAGAAAATTTTCTTGTTCGCAGATGATTGCCGCTATCTGCGATCTTGCCGCAAACATTGCAGCAATTGCTGCAAGCTTGCAGCAAATTCGCAGGAACCCAACATGTTTGCAGGAACGTTGCAAGAAACATACACGCCAATTTAATGTTCGCATCAAGTTCGCAGGAAACTTTTCACTATTCAAATGTTTGCAGGAAGTTCGCAAGAACAGTAAACAAATCAAATCAGCCAATGAAACGCAGATTATACTGGGTCAACACAAAACTGGCCATTTTGAAATGTTGGAATTGAAGTTGTACATGTTTCAGTATTTTGGTAGGAATATACATCGATTTGAATGATTAAAAGTGCCAAACTCTGGATGTAGGTGTTCATTCTATCAATGATATCTAATTGGTAAGAAATGATTTTGATTTATTTTGATATTTGAAAGAATATTTCTTAAAAGCATGTTTGAGTAACTAGTGTAAATGCTAGGTCAAATCTAAATCTGTTTCTTATGAATTTCAGTCCTCTTTTTGATATCACATATGTATACTTCTTAAAGGTATTAATGGACCCAAATCAGTTAAATGTTATCAAATTAATTAGTAAATGTGTAATCACAAAAATGTTCATTAAAAATTATATGTAAAGTTCTTAAAGTTCTGTTAATATAAAAAGCTATCATGCACTTTGATTTTAAAAAGGTATGAAAACTTTGTCTAGGAACGTACAGAGGGCCTATCATAACTTCATAAAACTGCATTTTTTCAGAAACATGTGGTGGATTTTCTCTAGACTTAACAGATTTAGGTCAAGACAAATGCTTTCTGTGAACTTGCTGCGTGTACAAAGGAATGTGCCAAAACCATAAGGAAATTGTTTGCTGGAAGTTAGCAGCAATGTTTGCTAAAAGCTAGCTGCAATGTTTGCGGCAGGTTTGCTGCAATGTTTGCCGCAAGCTTGCAGCAATGTTTCGGCAGGCTTGCAGCAATGTTTGCCGCAAGCTTGCAGCAATGTTTGCGGCAGGCTTGCAGCAATGTTTGCCGCAAGCTTGCAGCAAGGTTTCCTTATTTGGAAAATCCAACGTTTGCTGCAGACTTGCAGCAAACCTCATTTGCATGGTAAAATGTTTGCAGCAAGCTTGCTACAGACTTGCCGCTAACTTGCTGCAAACACCAAGGCTTTGTATAGACTGTCATGCTTTCTTTAGCTACATTTCTGCAAATGTCTACATTTTCTGTTTACAATGTCTGCTGCAAGCTTGCAGCAATCGCCTGTGATTGGTTGATGATGCGATGTTTCTGATTGGTTATCGTATTTTACGTCATTTCGTAGTATTTCATGACGTATATATAGTAAGAACGAGAGTTGCAGACAAGCAGTAGACTAGAGACAGCAGATCACCACTGTTTTAAGGTGTGTGTTTAATTTAGTTCTTTGGGTAAATTATTTGATAGTATTAAGTGGTGTGGGGGAAAACTTTATTCAGAGATTGAATCATACGGTATTTATTTACCAGTTTTTTTACTGGTGTAGATTTTCATGATTACTGGTTCATTACCAGTTTAGGATTAAACTTAGGATTTTAATAGGTCAAAGAGAGTTAGACTTGCACATGAAATATTAAATTACTGGATATTAGTGGATAAGACCCCAGTTATATAGGTTTTTAAGAGTTTGTGAAACACCAGAGATTTTGTGAAATGTTGAACAGTATTGTTTTGTTTCTATGTCATGTTAAATAAATTTATAAACTTTCAATGGAGTTCTTACTTGTTGAAGACAGTTCAGTTAGCGCATCCGCACGTTACAATTTGGGCATCCACGGCATTGTAAATTTACAGATCCAGTGATGAATTCTTTACCTCTAAAAAAAAAGGGTTTTTCATGTACCTGTAAGTTAGAGGTTATTTCAAAGAGAAAAAAAACATTGTTATACAATACTGTTTACTTGCATTATCTTGGTGTTTTATGTACAGTTTACAAAGTAACTTTCTGTCATTGGTTCTAAGAGAATAGCTCGTAGTGCGCAAGAAGAAGTCGAGATATGGATTTCCTGTAAGCAGACACGTAGAAGAGGATGTGCTGGTGGGTAGAGCTACAGTCTGACGCATCTCAATCGTCCAGTCTGAAAAAGAAGAAAGAAAACTGATTGAAACATCTGCTAATAACACAAACATAAGCACAAGATTTGACAAGTTCTACTCTACAAACAAATGTAGAGTCTGAAATGTTTGCAACTAATGCAGGTAAATTACCTGCTGCAGATCATACATGTTTATACATGTTACAAACAATACCCTTTTGCAACACAATTCAGGTGTTTCCTGTAACATCCAAAAGCTCATTTACACCAGTAAGTTTTACTGATGTTATCCAGGTACCCAGCACACCTACTAGAGCTCCTAGCTCTTTGACAAATGTATATAAGGGTAACAACTCAGTGCAATCACTATTTTCACATGAAGTGCGAGGCCACCATTATTTTTGTAGGTACTCAAGGTCCAGTAGCTTCACCTTTAGTGGGCTTTTGCAACACATTGCCAGATCATTTACAAAATTGCAACACTGGCTACTTGACCACACTTTTAACTGCACATTCTGTACCTCACAATCATAGTCATTCAATGACCAGCAGTACTTCCATGCATTGTCAAGAGCCACTGCACACAATGCAGTCAGGGCTTGTACCAATTAGTTCAAAACCTTATTGTAATGTTGGTACGTTTAGACAAGACAGTACAATGTCCAGTACACACAATACTGGTTATGTACCTATCATTTCTAATACTGGTCAGTTTTTACCAGTTTCCTCATCAGCAAGTACTTTACCTGCTGCTTGTACAGGTCATATTCCTGTTCCTACATCTCTAGGTAATATACCTATTATTTCAAGTATGGGTTTCCCATCTAGTTACCCATCATCTTACATGGTTCAGAAACCTCCACCACAAGCCCAACTAATTCAGGCGAAGGTGGAGAAGCAGTCAGAAACTGTCAGCCAAAATGCAGCATGCTAGGCCAGCGGCCAACAAATTTCAGTATGAAGACAATTCTGCCTCAGACCTGGAAGATGCAGAGTCCAGTGACACTAGATCTTCAGTAGTTTTTAAAACCAAATCCAGAGATTCCAGAGTAAAGTTAACTCCCTTTAATGGCAAAGAAGATTGGAAAATTTGGTACGCAAGATTTTGGGGAGATCTCAGACGGGAAGAGATGGAATGAAAAACGAAAACTTGACGAGTTATTGCAACGTTTCCATGGGGTAGCAGCAGAATTTGTTTATGGCCAACTAATCAAATCTACTCGTAGAAGCTATAGGAAACTGACGGAGGAATTAAACAACAGATTTCGGGTTGTTGAAACTAGAAAGTCCTTTATATCCAAGTTTAGTAACCGGCAACAAAACCTAGAGGAAGAGTGGAGGATTATGCTGCTGAATTAAAACAGTTGTATGACAAAGCACACCCCAAGAGAAACTGGTCGAGCACAGAAAAACAAGCAGAAAGCTGTGAGACAAATCAAAGAACAGAAAACTGAAGCCAGAAGTGAGGCCTTTAAGAAGTTTCCAAAGGGAAATCAGACTAAAAGTACAGCAAAACAGACAGAGGAACAACAAAGAAACAATGACCTAGAAGTACAGTTGTAAAAGTTAAGCAAGAGTTAGAGTTTTACAAGCAGAAATATGGCACAAAAGAGGAGACTGAAATTTTAGCCGATAACAGGACCAACGAACTGCAGCAAGTGACAAACCACATGAAAATCGAAAATGGTGACAAAGAATACTTACTATTGTCTGTTACTGCCGTGAACAAAATGGACACATGCACGGGAATGTCCCTTGAGAATACCGCACAACCAGACTCAACAGCCTGTTGTTAGACCCCATCTTTTAAATGGCCATTAGCCATTTCTGAGGGCCGTGGGAGGGATGGCTACAAAGATTATTACTGAGGACCGACAGACGGACAGCAGAGACCCTACAAAAGAAGAAAAACAAGATTTCACTACAAAATTAAACAGATTACCAAATACAGCTAGAATTTATCTACAAGGAACAGTGAATAGATATTTTGTTCATTTTACTACAGATACTGGAGCCTCCACCAGAATTCTGTCTCGCAGAGTACACAAGAAATTAAAAGATGATCAATAACCTTTGATGAATGGAAATTCTCAACTCCGAGGTGTGGGGCAAATATACCTGTTTATGGGTGTGGATCCTTTGAAATTCAAATTGGAGAAGGAAGAATAGAGAAACAACTTCTGGTAGTAGACATAGAAGACGATGCTCTGCTTGAAATGGACATTTTAAAGGACAAAGTGAAGAAGAGATTCATCTGGACAGAAATATAAAATTTTATGGACAAACGTAAAATTATATTCATTTCAGCAAATGATGATGAATCAAAATTGACTCTTAGATCAGCTGACCAATACACTATACCCCCTATGAGCGAAATGCTGATTCAGGCATTTGTTAAACGCAATCATGAAGAAGATCAAGAAAATTTGTTCCTATTTGAATCTTCACCAGAATTTACAGCTAAATCTTCATTGCTTGTGGCACCAGCGGCGATTGATATTGTAAGGAAAGTTACAATACCCTTGAGAATCATGAATCCTCTGAAAGAAACAAAAACATTGTGCCAAGATACAGTTCTGGGAACTGCTGAGGTCTGTTTGGAAGTATAAGATTTGGTTTACCTGTAGCTGATGAAAACAATGTAGAGGAGTAGCTGAAAATGGAGAGGGGTTGGAAGGTCAAACTGAAGAGTAATCTTTAGCACACTTGACAGATCTGTATGAGAAGCTTGTAAGCAACTTGTCCAAAGAAGAGGCAGAAACATTGAAAACCCTGCTGAAGAATTATACAGATGATGTTTGGTTCTTAAATGAAAAGTTTTGAGAAAATGAGTGTCCAAAATTTAAACAAGCTTATATAGGACCTTGCATTGTCACAGAAGTCTACTCTGAATTGGTTTTCAAGCTTCAGCTTGACGCCAAATGAGAGAGTCGAGTTGTCAACCACAACAACTTGTTGCCTTATCGAGGCGATGATCCGCCCAAATGGATCCAGAGAGTTGCTATGAACAATAGGAGAAAACAAAATTAGACTTACCATTTCTGTTATATTCTCTGTTACGCCTTTGCAAGCTACAGATAACAAATGATATAAATCTATTATGAATACAACAAGGGCGTTTTTGTTTATCATGTTCATATTTACATGATGCAAGTCTAACTTTTTGTTCAAATAAATGGGGTATTCTTCTGATTAGAATTTTATAGCTATTAAGAAAGTAATATAGCTATTGTTGTATATATGATATTGTCATATCATTGTTAATATAAACTACATGGTAATTTCCATGTTTCTATTGCAGATAATTACCCTTGCAAGATGTCTTTGATGACTACAGCCGGCAGGAGAGGCAGAGTTTGGGGTTGCGTTGTGTGCCCGTACAGAGGAGAGAGACACACTGTAATGAAGCACGTGTACTTGAAACACTTGACCATAGACGAGTGGCCCTATCATTGTACCCTGTGCCAATACAGCCATTACAACTACACAATCTTCAGCAGTCACATTAAATGGTATGAAATTCATCGTTCCATGGCCATATCAGTAGCTTACACACTTATGGGTCCAAAGGAGATTCGGGCCGGAGAGCAAAGTTGTATTCTCCATGATGCGGCAGTGGTCAACGAGGAGTCCAGGAGATACTGGGAGAGTTAGAGAAGGCCTATGGTTCCTCCACTTCCCCAGCTTCCCTGTTCATCGGTCAGCTATCCTATCATTGCACCACGTCCATCTCCCGCCATTATCTGTGCCATCAGCTTCTGTCACTGTAGTAGGTCCATCTGCTGCTCCTTCATCTGCTGCTGTGCCTGTCTTATCTTCTACTGTTCCTCCTCCTTCAGTCTCCACGATCACTCTACTAAACAATGAAGAAACATCCGTCCTTGAAGAGTTTTTATCCTGGAAGATACTAGCAAATTCGATGTGGAAAATGTGCCTCCCAAAACCACCAGGGATATTGGAGTTAATACCTCTCCATTTAAGGATGATGTAGCAGAGCTAAAAGCAATCATTGAGAGACAGGCAAGAGCCCTGAGGAACAACACCCTTGCCACCAAGAGGCTTGAAGAACTCCTAAAAATCCCCAGACACAGCAGGAGATGAGTTATCATCACGGACCAGGAGAAAGAGAACGTCCTAATATTTCATATCGGAAGTAGTCTCCGCCACCTCCCCGAATGAAATCAGTTGTTTATCAAATGCCCAGACGACCATCAGCAAGGAAATCAGAGCCATACAGAAGACCATCTCCCCTTGAGAACCTTTTCAAGCCTGAAAGAAACAGTAAAAATGGACATTAACTTTGTGCTAGGTATATTTCTCCTCAGATAAGATAACTTGTTATAATATTATTTTATTGTTAATTGGGAAGTAAGATTAGGATTGGGATGGGTGGTGGACTTTCTGTGTATTTTTCATTGTAACTTCGAGCATCTGTGGTTTATTTTGCTTGAACTTGTATTTTATCATGTTACCATATTTCATAATTGTAATGATAAGTTGATGTATGTACATTGTATATACTTGAGATTGTCTATAGTAATAAGTTGGAGTACCTTAATGTATTTTGAGCAATGACTGTAAAATCATTTTGAATGATCGAGAATTTATATTTTATTTGGTGTCTTCGTGGAATGAGTTTCATTGGAATTGGTAATTTATTTATGAATCTAATTATCTTTGAAGACAGTAAAAAAGGGGATTGATCCGTGTACTTACTTTAATCATGCCCCCGTAAACGAAGTTTCGGGGGCATATGTTTTTTCATGTCCGTCTGTCTCTCTGTCTGTCTGTCTCTCTGTTTGTCCGCAAAAACTTTAACCTTGCCCATAACTTTTGATTTAGTGGAGCTATGACTTTCATATTTCATATGTGATTCCTTGTGACAAGACCTTTCTTTGTGTACCACAAATTTTTAAATATTGACCTTGACCTTGGAGTATGACCCACTTTTACATGAAAATTTTTAACTTTTTCTTTGGCCATATCTTTTGAACAGTAGAAACCAGGACATTTATACTTCACATACATAATGTTTGTTAAAAGACCTTTCACATGATTCCAACAACCTTGACCCTTTGACCTTGACCTTGAAAATTTTTGTACCTATGAAAAAACTTTAACCTTGGCTATAACTTTTGAACAATAACTACTACGGCTTTCATACTTCACATATATAGTTCTGATAAAAGAACTTTTATTATACCAAGAACCTTGACTCTTTGACCTTGACCTTGGAGTCTGACATACTTTTAAAAATACAACATTGACTATATTTTTGAAGAGTTCGGGCTAGGGCATTCATACGTCACAAATTTAATCCCTGTGACAAGACCTTTCATTTGATATCAAGAACTTTGACTCTTTGACCTTGACTTTGGAGTTTGACTCGCTTTTTACAAACTTTAACCTTGACCATAACTTTTGAACAGTAGGGGCTAAACTTTCATACTTCACATGTGTAATCCTTATGACAAGACCTTTCATTGGATATCAACAACTTTGGCCCTTTGACCTTGGAGTTTGACCTAACGTTTTACAAACTTTAACCTTGGTCATAACTTTTGAACGGTAAGGGCCAGCGCTTTCATACTTCCCATACGTAATCATTGAGACAAAGCCTTTCTTTAGAACCCAACAACCTTGACCCTTTCACCTTGAAATTCAGTTTGTCCTGTATTATTAAATGTTAACCTTGGTCATAACCCTGGAACAGATGTAGCAAGCGTTTCATATTTCGCATTTCTTGTAAAAAGGCCTTAATTGGTACCAACATATTTGATCTGCATTTGAGAAAGCTTAACCTTCGCTATTTTGCCATACGGGGGCATCAGTGTTTCACAAACACATCTTGTTATTTTCATGAGAGCTTAAGATTAGTAACATGAACTGTGTCCATCGGTATTTGTTCTGATTTACTCTGTGAACGAAAACAAGGAAGATTAGGATATGTTACTTGAGTTACTACTTATAGTTACGCTTATGTACATTTGTTTTAAATTATTAGCATGAGCAAAGTACATTGTTATCAATATTTTGCATTTATGTGCAGGACAGATTCACATAATCACATGGTATATTTCCATACTTACCGTGTCATCTTTTCATGCATTGTTGTCATATTTTCATATTTGCATTGTTGTCATAGAATCATCCTTCCATATATTGTTACATCACACTTTCATCTTGATTTGAGATCATTTTTTCATTCTTGCATTGTTGACATTTGTTTTTATTGTTGTAAAATAAGTCCAAAGGGACTTGGACCATTTTAACAGGGGGCAAAATGTGACAAATGTAGTGACAGCGATATTATAATCAAGAAGTTTTAACCGTATTATTAATACATTTTTTTGTGCATTGTGTTTTGATACGACCCCCCATTTCTGTCAGACGATGTGTATTGCCGCATACGTTATTTTCTTTGATTTTTTTAGATTTTAATGCTGTTATGATGTTAAAGGTACTTTGGGAAAAGATTTGAAGTTAATATTTTCTCATTTTTTCTGTATAATATCACGAATTATATATTTTAATAGCATTTCACACAAAAATTAATTAAAATCTTATTTCGTTTAAAAGATATTAAATTTCAATTTTTTTGGCGACTTTGATTGACACATCCTTGCACTTTCACAAATTTTAACTTTATTCTTAATCCTTAGGAAAAGTGGCAATTTTGATGTGTTTTAATGAGAAATATTAAAACGTTTATCAATAAAAATAATTTTATTCAGAGTAGAAATGTTAGAAAGCAAAACACCTTCACAAGTATCGTCATTCCGAACTAAGAGATGCGTACAGAGTTTAGCAAATCGAGCACACTCGTGTTATGTACACAGTTTTTGTAAACAGGGCTCGAGTTCTGTTATTGTTTATATTTAGAATTCGCCGGGTGCGTTCATTTGTCACAGTCTGCTTCCACAACTGCACGGACTGACAATATATTGTGTGTTTGTTTTGCTTTCGAACGTGTCTACTCTGAATTTTTTGGATTATAGTATTAATATTTTTCATTTATACAAAACGAGATTGACACTTTTCCTAAGAATTAAGAATAAAATTTTTGTGAGAGTGCAAGGATAGTCAAAACGAACCGCCAAAAAATTTAAAATTTCAATATCTTTTTAAACGAAATAAGATTTTTAATTAATTTTTGTGTGAAATGCTATTAAAATATATAAGTTGTAATATTTAGAGAAAATAATAACTTCAAATCTGTGTCCAAGTACCTTTAAAATTTAAATTTTTATCTATAGCTTCCTATATTGTATACATGATCACACAATGAAATCGGTGTTTGTTTAGCGATTATTCGGTAAATTGTTACCTGTTATGTTTTCTCTTTCGCCGCATGGTTTGTTATTCCGGAAGTGCGGTTTCCCCGAATGCATTTTTCTTAAAATGATAAAAGTTGTAAGCGGCGATTTATATAATTTATTGTATGTCAATCTTCTTTAATTATTACGAAAGTTATTTTGTTTATAAGGTAGTCATAATATTTTACTTGTTTCTATTTATCGTGAAACATGTGTACAACTTTTTTTTTATCGTGGGGATAAGGTTATCGCGTATCGCCTGTGATTGGTTGATGATCAGGTGCGCGATATTTTTGATTGGTTATCGTATTTTACGTCATTTCGTAGTATTTCATGACGTATATATTAAAAAACGAGAGTTGCAGACAACCAGTAGATAAGAGACAGCAGATTACACCACTGTTTCATGGTGTGTGTTTGATTTAGTTCTTTGGGTTAAATTATTTGATAGTATTAAGTGGTGTGGGGGAAAACTTTATTCAGAGATTGAATAATATTTATTTACCAGTTTATTACTGGTGTAGATTTTCATGATTACTGGTTCATTACCAGTTTAGGATTAAACTTAGGATTTTAATAGGTCTAAGAGAGTTAGACTTGCACATGAAATATTAAATTACTGGATATTAGTGGATAAGACTCCAGTTATATAGGTTTTTCAGAGTTTGTGAAACACCAGAGATTTTGTGAAATGTTGAACAGTATTGTTTTGTTTCTATGTCATGTTAAATAAATTTATAAACTTTCAATGGAGTTCTTGACTTGTTGAAGACAGTCCAGTTAGCGCATCCGCACGTTACAATATATTTAATTCTATAAATAAATGTTTCTGAAATTGACTTTAAATTCAATTCATGGTTGTGATGTTTGATGTGTTGCTAGGCAACCAAATTTTAGGGATAACATCAAAAAAATATCATTTCCTGTTAGGCTTGGGTATATTTCTTGGATTATTTATACAAGAAAAATGACGAAAACTCAATATAAATTTATATTATTTATTGTGGCGATTATTGGCCGTGGCAAAAGTACAAAATTGTGGGACGCCATTTCAATTGGGCGAACCCCCCAAAATTCAAACATCAACAATGTGTGTTTCTTTTTCTAAAGTCCGGGTTAGCGGAGGGTCAGCACACATACAAATTGTTCAGATCAAATCAAATCAATCATTCAATCAATCAAAAAATCATATCACAAATTCCAAATATCAACCAAATCAACAAATTATATCAAATCTTGTATATCATATATCATTAATATCTCAACTTCATGATCAAACATCTCAAACTTCAAATATCAACATTTTTCATATTTAAAACCTGTACGATGTAGTACAGTTCAAAAATATATATTACGTCACCAAGAGTAAGCTTATTAGCTTAGTTTACACTAGCATTAGCATTTCAACAAGGTGACAGTTTATTACAAGTTTCACACAAACATTCAGTTATCAGTTGACTTGGTGTGCCAGACGCTTCACACTAAGACTTCTCCTTGAAAAAGTGCCACGACAGTTTCTTTTAGTTTTAAGAGTTCAAAATCAGCAAGCATCGAGCATTGAATGGAAAGTCAAAATTTTATTTTTTCAAAAGCTTTTAGTATATGAAAGATTTTGTCCTACCTAATGCAAAAACACAATTAAAATTTTTTTCGAACGTATGAAGGGACTGGTATCCAAGGAAATTCATTTCCTTAGCAAGGGTTCATAAATCCTCATGAAAATCAATGATTTTTAGACATTTTCTATGAATATGTTTTCTGAACGTGAAAATAAGGATTTTGGTTACTTTATTTGTTAAAAGATAATTTACTTTATTCTCCAAAATAGGAAAACAAAATTTCTGTAGTCATATTGTTGCCATGACAAGGGAAAGAACATGGCGTCAATGCTTATTATTTTTGAAAAAAAATTACATATGTTTATCACTATATACACAAAATCTACAACCACTGCTGGAAAAATTAATGATGTGATCTTGTTAGGGGTTATCTATATGTAATATCTATACAATAAAATTTGCAGGCAATTTAAAGAAAAAAGTTACAAATGGTTAAAATGTGTGACAATCTGGCATTAAAAGCTTTTTTGAAGGGACGGGGTAATTTGAATACATGTACAGTGTCCATTATTTGGTCATATTTGTTCTATCAAAGCATACTCATAATTTTACTATTGTTGATAAATAAATGCATATTTAATTTCAAAAGGAATTTTACATTCCTCATAAACGAAATTTGGGAAAAGGGGGGGGGGGTAGCAATCACCTTGTTCACCAATCCATATGTATGTAAAATTTTGCCTTGTCCATAACATTTTAATGAAGTTCCACTGAAAGTTATACTTATATTAAGATTGCTTGTGATCTAGAGATGTATCAAAAACTTTACCCAAGGTCATTTGAACAAGTTCAAGGTCAGTGGTGGAAGAATAGTGCAATCTTTGCCCATTCTGTAACATTCTAATGAAAAGACTTAAGTTTCATCTCGGATATTATTTTTTAGCTGTAGGTTTGTCATGACCTTGAAGTTCATTTGAACATGTTTGACCTCGACTCAAGGACATGGCTTTTTCAAGGTCATTGCAGTAAAAGTGTACTATATGAGTTTGGCACATTTACATATTTATTGGAAGTTTGTGCTCAACACAACGGTTTTACTACCTACATGTATGACTTGAGTATACATGTATGTCATAGTCATTTTTAAATGATATCTGCACTAGCAAAATTTTAAAAAGGTTTTTAATTAATATTTGGACCTTTTTTGAAATAAAAACATTTAATGCAATAGCATTTTTTTATGAGCTTGCTCACAATAATTATAGTTTATGAAAGAGAGTCACTATGACAGCTCACAAAATTTTTAAAAGTAAAACCATATCAATGGCATGTAGCATCAGGTTTGGGTTGGGTAGGGGGGATGCATCCCCACCCAATTTTTTTCTCAACATAACCTGTTGTTTAACCCCCCCCCCTCTCCTGCGATTTTGGGGAATCCCCCCTTTTTTTCTTGCAGTTTTTTATGCCTATCCCAGACCATGCACTTTCAAAAATGATACCATGTCTGTCAAGAATGAATGACTGAAACCTTTGGTATTGAACCGATTATATTCTCCTGCTGTCCTTATTAAGAAACAATATTGCAAGACAGTTAAGACCTCAGTATCTATACTGGTGCCTAAAACAAAAATCTTGAAGAGCTATATATATATATGAATGTCTAAACTTGAACTGACCCTAAAAGATATTCATTAATAACCCTAATGGGCATTCCTATATCTAAAAAACATTTCGAAAACAATGTAGAAATCAGAAAAGAATGACAAATATGAATATTTTACATATATATAATACCAAGAGATACAAAACATAAATTTGAGGAACGTGTGTCTGACTTTAAAATAGTTCATCATCATTTTTATTTTACTCACACCGACATAGTCCAACATGGTACCTATATAAATTAGCTCTCTTTTTTTTCTCACAAAAAGATTTTGTCAGTTTTAACATTAATTGATGATCATTTAATATCGACCTTATTTTAATTATGATACTTCAAAATGCAGAATATAAAGATATGTTTAAATTTTTTACTATCTAATAATTATGAATCTGCATGCTAAAAATTGATACGTAGTTATAGATTTATATCAATAAAAATGCTAAAACAAACAAACAATGTCACTTTTAATTAACATTTTATTTTATCCACTTTCGTGAATACACTGTACAATTTTGGATCTTTTTTCTGGATCCCTGAGTCTCATGTAACACTATCCACTCACTTCCAGCATCAATGGTCTGTACTGTAATAATGTATTCTCATAATCTGAAAAAAGTGATAAAACTAAAATGTAATATTAAATATTATACAGTTTTGCCGTATACAGTATACTTAGAACCATTTCTATTTGAGCTTGAGGAATGATGATGAATGCAAAGCATGTTTATTGGAATCAATTAAATTCCAAGAAATCTCAATGGTTTATCATTTCATTTTAAAAAGTTAATGTTTTTACTAAATGTATTATTTACATGTTTTTCCTGTCCTATTCTATATCAGCTCATCCAATTCTGTTTCTGCTTCTTTCCGAGTTTGGCTTCAAAGTGCCGAATTTCATTCTAAAAACAGAAGTACTTAGTATACAACACAAAGTTGAGACCGCATTGATTTTAAATTTTCTTTAAATTTAAAAACTTGCAATAAAGGTCAATTGGTTCTAGGTTTTGTCAAAACTCTAAATCTTTCCAATACCCCCCCTACCCCCGAAAAAAAGAAGTATAGATATTCATTTCATAAATTTACGTGCTTTATATCTAATGATGCTTATTATTTGAACCTAGTTCAGTGGTACCGGAGAAAATGTTAGCTGAATATGAATTTTCTTTTATGAGTAAACACTGGATGACATCAGCTAAAAAAGTTTTTTTTTAATTAATTATTTTACTTGGTATATATACAATTCAGTTACCACTAGTCCACTACATAATACACTTGTCTGTATCACAATACTTCCAAGGTAATCCCATTTCCTAAACTAAAATATATATTAAGTACAGAGTTAACCCCCTGCCCCTTTTCTTTTTTTGGACGCCATAACAAAGGTCATTCCATTTTACAAACATTTCATAATAGTGTTGGTTTTCATAAATTCATAATTTTTCATGTGAAAAGCATGCATTATCTAAAATGGTAAATAAAGATATCTACTATTATATACAGAATTTTTATTTACTCGACCATCAATCAAGTTATAATCATTATATAGCTGGTGAGCGACTAGTTTAATATCAGCAATATTTTTTTTGGGGGGGGGGGGGCTATCCTCCTCCTGGTTCAGGCCATGCATAATCTTTAATTTTTGTTTTTAGTTATAAAATAAGTAATGCTAACATATATAATCACTCCGAATAAAATTGAAATGTGCAAAAACACTTGCCAAGTGTTACATATTTTACTGCATGGATAATTTATGCTATACATTCCTCAGTAACTGTTGTAATGGTAAATTGTAAAAATTTCAATCACTCACCGTAATTAAGACTTTATGAAAACTCAAAACTGAGGCTCAGACTGCTCCAAGTTTGTAATTTTCTGCTAGTCTTTTTTACATTGTTATTGAAAACAATGTAAGCAAACTACCGTTTATTCCTCCTATGTTAGAGAGCTATACCAAAGGGAGGTAATTTGAAGCAAAATTGATAGAAGATTATGGATTTAAATCAGTTGTCATATATAAATGCTTTAGTTGCCTGCAGATTTTTTTCTTGATTCTTCTAGAACAAATACTGTTTAATAAATATTTTATGTTGATAAGCTTTAATGTGGTTGTAGATTTCTTATAGAGTACTTCAAATTTGCTGTTTTTTAAAGCAAAATAAACCTCCAAAAACTAGTTTTATTCATCAAAAGGTGAAGAGAATTTTAATAATCAACAGTTGTTAAAATAGAGTATATTCATATAAATAAAATAATAATTTAAAAAGCTTTTTTACATACTAGTAATAAAAAAGTATTTGTTTGACCATAAATTCAAGTGTCATATAAAGTACAAAACACGCTATTTAAAAGGCGCGTGGTTTCCATAGCAACAATGCAAAAAATTATTTTTGGCTTGCCTTTTTCTATCATACCCTTTGTTCTGAAAATTTATATATGAGTTTTAACCAAATCTGTTTCTATGCCACTTTCCACATTTTTTAACTAAATGCTCGATGCTTGCTGATTTTGACTCTTAAATATCAATCCTATGACCAACTATATGCTACCGATTTGATTTTATAAACGATAGAAAGTTTCACAATTTTGCAACACTATTCGGTAGGGAAATGCACAGAGACACTAGCGCATGTTTAGCACAATCCTTGAGGCTGGCAATGGACTTGATGTGGGCATCATGTGGTAGATTCTTCACTAACTTCTCCTTGGACATCACCAGGATATTTTTTCTATGGGTATAAGGTATTCATCTCGGCAAGCAGATCAAAGCTGTTTCACTGCAAAATAAAGCAAAGAACCAAGCAGCAAAATATATTCTTTACTTAGAGAAAATGGAACATTCTAAAAATAAGGTAGTGGGAGGGTGGGTTTTTAAAGTTACAAAACAAAATTTCATGTATTTTATTGCAAGCAATTGTTATGTGTCTTTACCTTAAAAAAGTTCAGGAGAAAGGAATGTGAAGATCAAACCCGCCCTTTTTATATCTACACTTGATGTGTCAACTGAACCCGACCCTTAAAAGCCAACGTTCAAATAACAAATATTTGGGAAACTATAAACTAGTTTACAGGTCCCTTCAAATATACTTTTCTCGTAAAATAAAGGCATCTATTTTGTATACACAAATAGATGCTATTATTTATACAGAGAAAAATGACGCAAAACTCAATATAGAATTTATATTTATTTATTGTGGCGAGTATTGGCCGTGGCACAGTACAAAATGGGACGCCATTTCAATTGGGCGAACCCACCAAATTCAAACATCAACAATGTGTGTTTTTTTTTTAACCGTCCCGGGTTAACCGCGGAGGGTCAGCACACATACAAATTGTTCAGATCAAATCAAATCAATCATTCAATCAATCAATAAGTCATATCTCAAATTCCAAATATCAAGCATATCAACTTATTTTATCAAATTGTTAGCATATATCATTAATATCTCAAACTTCATAGATCAAACATCTCAAACTTCAAATATCAACATTTTTCTATTTCAAACCTGTACGATGTAGTACAGTTCTAAAGAAAATCACTGTCACCAAGAGTAAGCTTATTAGTTTAAAGTTACACTAGCATTAGCATTTCAACAAGGTGACAGTTTATTACAAGTTTCACACAAACATTCAGTTATCAGTTGACTTGGTGTGCGCAGACGCCACATGGCTGCAAGTTGGCAAGCTTGCAGTCACCCCACACATTGGGGGGAAGCAAAGCAAGTCAACTGGACCACGACCAATACTGCCAAGACCCCCCTTCCCAGCTAGATCCTTGCAAACATCTTATTCCTAGATGTGCATATCCTTCAGCAGACTTAGAGTAAAGTATTTTGAATTTCCCTCAATTTAGAAAAGGTTTTACAACACATAAGGCAATCAAATCTAACCAAATGTGATGTATTCCCCTAGTTCCTCAATGCCTAATAAAGCTTTGTCTTGTATAAACTTACCTGTCTATTAATTCCTTCTAAAATGTCTGAGCAACTTTGCAATGCTCTTTACCACCATAATTTTTCATTTCTCCATTATTCAAGGCAAGTTAGATGCAAATGGTTGTAGTTAATCAAAATTAAAGATTTTTTTTTTTTTTTTTTTTTTTTTTTAAAAACCAAATAGGGGGAGTTTCACTCAAGAATACTACCTATATCATAATTCCTGTTTAAAAATTGCTAGGAAAGCCATGTCCTGCTGTTTGAAAAAACCAAATTTTTCTCCGAAGGCGACTCATTCACTCTCTAATTAGCCAATTTAAGCAGAGCAATTTGAAATTCTTAATCATATTCAACTACAAGAAGGTACAACACTATTTAGTGATGGTTACAAATGCCTGTAAAAGACAATACTATCATTTTGGAAGCATACTGGTCTTGTTTAATGATATTCCTACAAAAGATACATTACCTGATACATGTAACAAATTTATTAGCGTTCCCTTTTGTATTTCATACTTACCAGTTAAGCTGCCAGGAAGATATTTGGCACTTTATAGATGCCATTTTCAAACTAGGATTTTTTGGCCTGCAATTTCATTACCCATGCTTGCAATACTTGTGTACTTGACTAATCTTATTTATGTGCTAATTGACTAAGTCCCTTCCCTCTTACATAGATTCTTTCAATAAATATTATTAATGCCTGTGATACATGTATGTGCATCTGAGCTCTATTATGACCACATTCTTCCACTGTGTAGCCCAAAATGCAAAGCAAAGTCTAAAATTTCTTAAAGGTATAGATGTTTGATTATGAATTACATCAAATGGAAATATTTTATTTTATTTATTTATAATATGCAATGAGCCTGAATACACGTATTACATGTACTGCTATCAATAGTGCTTGATCCTTCTTAATAGTATTTTGATTAAAAAACATACACCAAGTGAAATTCGTTTTAAATGCAAGCCCAAGGGACAATGCACAGTCCCAAGTTTTAAAGTCCACATCATAAGAACAGTTACAAAATAAAAGCACCCTGTGAGGAACTTCAATAGCCCAAACATCTTAAAAATGAAGTCAAATGCACATTCAAGGTTGAGCAATCTGTATAAAATCCAAAATATATAAACTTTCTGTGAGAACTCTTTTGAAAATTAATTGATACATTGTTAGGGATTTAAGGAACTTGCTTAATTGTGTCACTTCTTGTGTGTAAATATAACCAAATATTTTAAAATAAGTTTATTTGCAACATACATTCTGTTGCATTTATTATAAGTTAACTTGGATTCTAAAGAATTGTAATTTAACTTGGTATTTCTAACACTGTTATCTTAAGAAACCCTTAAACTGATCTGGAAGGTCATGTCTACCTACATCTCAAATATCCAATATCTCTACTGAAAGTTTTTCCTAATCCCAAAGTTTAAGAAAATGAGATTTGACTATTCCTTTTTTGCTTTAATTATTAAAAACCAAAATATATTCATTTATAAATGATTACAAAACATTCTTGACATTTCTTGGATTACATATTGCAATTTCCAACCTTTCATTTTCACTTTATTGGATCAAAACAAAACTATCCTAGTAATTCTAGTCTTAGGCAATGGATGGTTTATGGTTATATATAAGTAATTTGTATTTTCCTTTTCATTTAAGAATTAATATGAATTGATACATTATGTTGTTTAACAATGAAATGCCCCCCTTTCTCATTTTCACCTTTGTATTACTATATTTCAATGATCATTTTGTTTCCAATTGAATAACTAGAAAATACTATCAATGACCAGAAGCTAACAAATACAGACTTGAGAAAGGCATTTTCCAGAGGATCATGCTCCCCGACCCCAAATTTAGATCTCTTTTCTTCTTGAAGTCAACTATAATGAGTAGGATGCCCAATTTCAGTGTAAATCATAAAATTTATGAAATGCAATTGATCTTATCACTTGCCTTATAAATATCAGGGGCTTTAAAACATTAGATAGTAATATTTCATGAATACAAAGAGCTAAACTCTAGGAAAATTGGATGCATCTAAATAACTATCACAAAACTACTCTGGAAAAAGATATGTACTTTCATTCTCCTTTTTATTTACATTCATCACAAACTTGAGATATATACTATGTCAGCCTGAAAAGTGAAAATGTAGGCATTAATGCCTAATAGTTTGAGCCATGTTGAAATGCTTAACAGTTCTGAGTCATGCTGTAAGTAATGCCTAATAATTCTGAGCCATGTTGTAAGTAATGCCTAATAATAGTTCTGAGCCAGGTTGAGCCATGTTGTACGTCATGCCTGGTAGTTTTCAGCCATATTATCATAATGCCCCATGGGGATCCGGGTTAAGTAGGTCCTCATACCCTTGCTTGTCGTAAAAGGCGACTAAATGGGGTGTCCTTCAAAGAGACGCATAAACCAAGGCCCCATGTCGCAGCAGGTGTGGCACGATAAAAGACCCTCCCTGCTCAATGGCCATGAGTGCCGAGCATAGGCCTAAGTTTGCAGCCCTTCACCAGCAATGGTGACGTCTCCATATCAGTGAAATCAACCACAATGCCTAATTTTTTTGAGCCATATTTTAGATAATGCCTTAAGCCAATTAGTTCTTAGCCATGCTTTATGTAATGCCTAATATTCCTTGGATTTAAAAGACTACCAAATTCTATTCCTACAATCAAACAAAACCTTGCAACTGTTTACATTACATACCTGAAAATTATAAAAGAAAAATTGAATATAATCTCACAAACAGAAATTTAATGAAAATGTGCAATGGTTCTGAAACATTCTTCTTATGTTACATATGAAAAAATTAAGCTGCTGTATTATCTGCACCTAACATTACAAGAGCATATCAAAACAATCTATTGGGTTATTGACGTAGTTTTAAACAAATTTCAGGCAACTGCCAAGTCCTATTTTGAGAGATATCAATGTAAAATTTTATGATTTGAATGTAATCTGCAGCTATTTTTGGGAGATTATTTTATTGCAACCTAATTTTTGATTTACTGCTTGTTATATTTAATTTCATTTTGTTTGCCGCTTGATTTCTGGTACTTAGTTTTTTTCCAGTTAGCCCCCCTCTTCTCTTTTAAAATTCTTTTTCAAAGTCTTTTTTTTTTTCCCCCTAATCTTGAAAGTTAACATTTCTTAAACAAATAGTTATAGAAGCAACATCAAAAGCTATGCTGGCAGACATTGCTTATAATTTGGTGTCCATCTACAGTGGAAAAGACAATTCAAGTATACATGTATACACACTCAACTAATTAATGCAATACAAAGGTGATTGATGTACCTGATATACTGGACTGTTAATCTGTGTTTATACTTATTTCAATGTCTGGTTTTCCAAACGATTTGAAGATAATTTTCAATGCCTTTCTTTGACTTGTAGTCTTGTATTTGGGTCCATGTCCACGAGAAGTTCCGACCGAGTTTCCTTATTGTTGTTCACATGCATAGGGCCTATTCTATTTTGCTTTTGCCGGGTTTCGAAACAGTATGAAACAAAAAGAGAGTTATTAATGTTAATAACCAACATTACATCACTGTAAAACAATACAAAGGTATAAGTAAACGATTTTTGATAACCGCGTGCGCGTCGTCTGCTTTGTAGAGTGTTTGAATCCAATCTCATCCGTCATAATTAATGCACATCAATAGTAATAATAGCGTTAAAATGGTTGAGAAAAATGTATAAATGAAAAATCATACAAATTTTAAAGTTACAAAAAAAAATTTCATGTATTTTATTGCAAGCAATTGTTATGCGTCTTTACCTTCGAAAGGTTCAGGAGAAAGGAAAAGTGAAAATCAAACCCGACCTTTTATATACTACACTTGATTTTCAACCGAACCCGACCCTTAAAAGCCAACGTTCAAATAACAAATACTTGGACCTAAAACTAGTTTATAGGTCCCTTCAAATATACTTTTCTGTAATAAAGGCATCTATTTTGTATACACAAATAGATGCTATTACATATTATATTATATTTTTTTTAAGAGATGGCCTAGATTGGCTCTTGTCCTATCTTATTCTTTAATTCTACACTATCCGAAAATTCTTCAAAATAAATACTGGTATTACTAATCATGGCTTTGCTATTCTTGAGAAATTTTTTTTAAAAATAATTTAATGTAAAATTTGGATCCCCCATCGTGGCCACCCTACCCCGGGGTTATGATTTGAACATACTAGAATCTACACTACCTTAGGATGATTCCACATACATGTAAATGTCACTAATCATGGCTTTGAAGTACTTGAGAAGAGGTTTTAAAAGATTTCCCTATCTTACGTAGAACTTTGATCAGCAATTCTACCCCCCCCCTTTCCCCCACCCCCAGGGATCATATTTAACAAACTTGAATCTACACTACCTGAAGATGATTTTACAAAAGTTTCATCTTTCCTGGCCCAGTGGTTCTTAAAAAGAAGATTTTTAAAGATTTTCCCTATATATTCCTATGTAAAACTTTGATCGGCCATTTTGGCCCCACCCTACCCCCAGGGTTCATGATTTGAACAAACTTTAATCTACACTATCTGAGGATGATTTCACATGAGTTTCATCTTTCCCGAACCAGTGGTTTTTTAGAAGATTTTAAAAGATTTTCCCTATATACTCCTATGTAAAAATTGATCGGTCGTTGTGGCCCCACCCTACCCCCGGGGGTCAAGATTTGAACAAACTTGAAATTACACTACCTGAAGATGCTTCCATCCTGGTCCAGTGGTTCTTGAGAAGAAGATTTTTAAAGAATTTTCCTATATATTTCTATGTAAAACTTTGGATGTCATTCTGGCCCCGCCCTACCCCCCGGGGGATATGATTTGAACAAACTTGAATCTACACTATCTGAAGATGCTTCCATATAAGTTTCATCTTTCCTGGCCCAGTGGTTCTTGAGAAGAAGATTTTTAACGATTTTCCCTATATTTTCCTATGTAAAACTTTGATCGGCCATTGTGGCCCCACTCTACTCCCAAGGGTCATTATTTGAACAAACTTGAATCTACACTACCTGAGGATGATTTCTTATAAGTTTCATCTTTCCTGGCACAGTGGTTCTTGAGAAGAAGATTTCTGAAAAATGCCATTAATTTTTCACTAATTCATAATTGTCTCCCCTTGGAAAAGGGCTTGGCCTTTCATTTGAACAAATTTAAATTCCTTTTACCTAAGGATACTTTGTGCCAAGTTTGCTGAAATTGGCCCAGTGGTTCTTGAGAAGAAGATGAAAATGTGAAAAGTTTACGACAATAACGACGACAGACAACGGACAAATTTTGATAAGAAAAGCTCACTTGAGCCTTCGGCTCAGGTGAGCTAAAAATAATAGGAATCGCACAATGGCAATGTGTAATAAAGATTCTGTGAAAGTATATATCATCAAATTTCATTCAGTGGTACGAGAGGAGTTGCAGATAAGAGATGGGTATCCCAAAGCGTAATAGACAGACGGACGAAGATACTGATTACTATATACCCTCACGCTTTTCTAGCGGGGGGGGGGGGTTGTGTGTGTGTGTGGGGGGGGGGTTGTTGTAAATATACATGTATGTTGAATTAAACAAAACTTTATTATACACCATAAACAACATCGTCGGAAACCCACGGGTGATCTCGTCTTTACTTACTTATCTGATAATTAAAGACGAGATCACCCGTTGGTTTCCGACGATGCATAAGCAAAAGACATTCGACAGTAAACGTTGAACTAAAACAAATAATTTTGAATAATCATTCGAATTCCGTCCTTTTTAAAAATTTCTGATTAGAACGCCAGAAAACAAGTTGTACGATCCGTGGTCGTGAAGTCTTGCTGCCACATTATTTGCATTCTGTATCCACACTCTATCTCCTTTATTGAGTAAAAGATGTAGAGTCTGTCCAGATTGAGGATGTGTCTTTGAACTTGATAACAATAAAGACATTTTTGTCCCATTTCTAACAATCTTCAAATGCACAGAATTCATTGGATGACTCAGAAGGGTGCCGGATATAGTGTAGAGACCGTTATATGGGGCCGTGAATATCCCTGTAGTGGGGTTATACGCTCCGCCCCAGTTGGTCAACACTTGGTCATACTTGACAATCCCGTGGGCGGTTACTATGATATCCTTGGAAAGCTTTGCAGTAAATGCAACCACTGGCCTTTGGTGTGCTGAAAAAAGTAATACATACAATTGTATATCTTTTGAAAGTGGGGGTGGGGGTTGAAATTCATAATAATTTTTTTTAAAAAGATGTATCCACACTAAACATCCTATTTGATGCGGGGGGGGGGCTTCCGTTCACATCCATATTTTATTTATCTACTAGTATATTTTAATAACCATATCATGTTTTAACAGGATTCAACAAAAACTTATCCGATTACAACCAAGTCTTATTCATCCATTTTTTTAGCTCACTTGAGCCGAAGGCTCAAGTGAGCTTTTCTGATCAAAATTTGTCCGTTGTCTGTCGTTGTTGTTGTCGTCGTAGTCGTTGTCGTTGTAAACTTTTCACATTTTCATCTTCTTCTCAAGAACCACTGGGCCAATTTCAACCAAACTTGGCACAAATTATCCTTGGGTAAAGGGGATTCAAGTTTGTTCAAATAAAGGGTCACGCCTTTTTCCAAGGGGAGATAATCATGAAATTGTTAAAAATTCATGGAATTTTTAAAAAATCTTCTTCTCCAGAACCGCTGGGCATGGAAAGATGAAACTCATGTGGAAGCATCCTCAAGTAGTGTAGATTCAAGTTTGTTCAAATCATGACCCCCGTGGCAAGGGTTGGGCCAAAATGGCCGACCCAAGTTTTACATAGGAATATATAGGAAAAATCTTTAAAAATCTTCTTCTCCAGAACTACTGGGCCAGGAGAGATGAAACTCATGTGGAATCATCCTTAGGTAGTGTAGATTCAAGTTTGTTCAAATCATGACCCACGGGGCAAGGGTGGGGCCAAAATGGCAAACCCAAGTTTTACATAGGAAAATATAGGAAAAATCTTTAAAAATTTTCTTCTCCAGAACCACCAGGGCCAGGAGAGATGAAACTCATGTGGAATCATCCTTAGGTAGTGTAGATTCAAGTTTGTTCATATCATGACCCACGGGGCAAGGGTGGGGCCAAAATGGCCAACCCAGGTTTTACATAGGAATAT
The DNA here is from genome assembly GCF_032062105.1 of Saccostrea cuccullata. Classification (NCBI taxonomy): domain Eukaryota; kingdom Metazoa; phylum Mollusca; class Bivalvia; order Ostreida; family Ostreidae; genus Saccostrea; species Saccostrea cuccullata. Next base: position 38,472 of record NW_026932628.1, read on the forward strand.
ATAGGAAAAATCTTTAAAAATCTTTTTCTCCAGAACCACAGGGCCAGGAAAGATGAAACTCATGTGGAATCATCCTTATGTAGTGTAGATTCAAGTTTGTTCAAATCATGACCCCAGGGGCAAGGATGGGGCCAAAATGGCCGACCCAAGTTTTACATAGGAATATATAGGAAAAATCTTTAAAAATCTTCTACTCCAGAACCACTGGGCCAGGAAAGATGAAACTCATGTGGAATCATCCTCAGGTAGTGTAGATTCAATTTTGTTCAAATCATGACCCCCTGGGCAAGGATGGGGCCAAAATGGCCACGCAAATACATCGGAATATATAGGAAAAATCTTTAAAAATCTTCTTCTCCAGAACTACTGGGCCAGGAAAGATGAAACTCATGTGGAATCATCCTTAGGTAGTGTAGATTCAAGTTTGTTCAAATCATGACCCCCCGGAGCAAGGATGGGGCCAAAATGGCCGACCCAAGTTTTACATAGGAATATATAGGAAAAATCTTTAAAAATCTTCTTCTCAAGAACCACAAGGACAGGTAAGATGAAACTCATGTGGAATCAGCCTCAGGTAGTGTTGATTCAAGTTTGTTCAAATCATGACCCCTGGGGCAAGGGTGGGGCCAAAATGATCGACCCAAGTTTTACATAGGAATATATAGGAAAAATCTTTAAAAATCTTCTACTCCAGAACCACAGGGCCAGGAAAAATTAAACTCATGTGGAATCATCCTTAGGTAGTGTAGATTCAAGTTTGTTCGAATCATGACCCCAGGGGCTAGGGTGGGGCCAAAATGGCCGACCGAAGTTTTACATAGGAATATATAGGAAATATCTTTAAAAATCCTTCTCAATTACCACTGGGCCAAGAAAGATGAAATTCATGTGGAATCATCCTCAGATAGTGTAGATTCAAGTTTTTTCAAATCATGACCCCCTGCCCTTGGGATATGGTGGGGCCAAAATGGCCGACCCAAGTTTTACATAGGGAAGTATTGGGAAACCTTTTAAAATCTTCTTTTCAAGGACCTCAGATCTATGATTAATGATACCCGGGGTATTTATATGGAATCATCCTCAGGTAGTGTAGATTCTGGTTTGTTCAAATGATGAACGCCTGGAAAGGGGGAGGGGATAAAATTCAAGCCTGATGTACTTCAACTAAAAGTAGGGATGGGATTCTTAAGCAAGATGCATGGAGTTTTAAAAAACAAAATTGTTTGCCCTCTCCCTGTCTCCCGACTGACTGCCTAAAAATTACCCGCCTCAAAACTTTGTTAACCTTCATAAAACGATAATTTTCAAAATTTCTTTTTTTACGTCATTACGCCTTTTTCCTTCCTACGAAAGCCCATTCAGCTCATTTTGGTAGGTAAAAAAAAATAAATTTTTCGCGTTACAACGCGAAACTTTCACGAATATACGCGTATCTTTCGCGTTATAACGCGAAACTTTCGCGTTATTTGCGAAATAATATGCATATATAACAATGTTACTCAGTAACCTTGATCTTGATTGACAGATTAGAACAAGAAAACAGACCGGCCTGGGGGCCATTAAACTTAGACAGCTCACTTTTGATCTAAGTCTCACTTTTTCTAAAGGAATATATAGTGGAAAAGTGAGATTGAGATCAAAAGTGAGCTGTTTAGTTTAATGGCCCCCAGGCTATAACTCTCAGCAACTTATTTATAAAATATAATTTCTTCAGAAGATGTACTGGAGAAATGATGCGAGAATAGAATAGATTAGTCATCAGAATACTTTCTTCTATTTTTAAACCTTACCAATTGATAAAATGATTTTCTTTGACATGTTTTTCAAATTTTAAATTCAAGAAATTCTTTAGACTGATTATTTTTTAAGAAAAATCTCCACTTGAAACTTTTTTCAGGCTGTTTTTAAATCAGTAACACCTTCTACATGCACAACTGTACCACTAGTAAATTAAGCAATCAATCATTTTGGACTAAAATTTCTACCCAATAGAAACATAACTTAAAAGTTAATGAACAGTGTATCACTTCATGAGCATGACGGGCCATATGATGCTATTTAAATAACACTTATAATTGTATGTTGTTAATTACAAATTTATCCGGAGGGGTTATAGAGAAATTCGTGGACTAGGGCCAAAAATTAAAACTCTTAAGATATATAGTAGAGCAGTTTGTACACTGTGAACTAATTGTCAATATTTTTTCGATATCGTATTTCTATAGTGAATCTAACGGAGACAAATGAAAATCTACTATCCAATTTTAACAATTCTGTGATCTTGTTCTTTATAAAGAATTTAATTTTGTTTTTATTCTTGCCTCTCATTGGTTGATTTCCAAAAAGGAACGCATAACATTTTGTATAATCTGGTTTGTTATGGGGACACACCCCCTTGACAACCAGCTGAATCATCTGTATCCATCAATCCCCTCATTTCCAGTCCTTGGGATTCATGGAAAATTCCAGATTTAATGATTGTACCTTTAATTTCAAACAGTTGCTCGATCTTACCTCATGTAAACAAGCATCATGGCTGCTAGATCTATGTATCAGTTTTTACCTCCCCTCGCTTCCCATCACTTCTGTTACTATGGTTGTATTATTGCGCGGTAAATTTGAACTCATAAAAACAACACAATTTTACATCCCCAGTTGTTTAATTATTTTAAAATTAAATTATAAGGAATGACTCTAATTCTTGGCCAAATTATCGAGTATAATATGGTTTGGGTCAGTTACGCATTTTTATAATCCGCTTCGCGGATTATAAAGCGTAAACTGACCCAAACCATATTATACTCGATAATTTTGCCAAGAATTAGAGTCATTCCTTAAATAAAATTATTTCAAATTTTCTAGAGAGTGCATAAATAAAGACACCGGAAAGGGTGATTTTCCCCGAAATTCATTATCTTTATATTTATAATAATAGGGATTGAAGTTTAACTTTTGGAAAACTCGCATAATCTTTGAATTCTTTGAACAGCTCTGACAAAGACCATCCATGACGGTAATGATGGATTCAATAGGAAGAAAACTTAAACTTGTAGCCTGAAATAGTCCAAGTTTAAAATAGCTTTTATTTGCTTATCATTGTCATAAAAAATGATCACAAAATCAAAAGAAAGTTGAGACTTAAGCAAATGTCTTGGTTTAACAGCAGAAGTTTCGCGTTATATCGCAAAAGTTTCGCGTAATATGTCGAAAGTTACGCGTTATCTCGCGAAAGTTTCGCGTTATAACGCGAAAGTTACGCGTTTATTCACGTAAGATTCGCGTTATAACGCGAAAGTTACGCGTTTATTCGCGAAAGTTTTGCGTTATAACGCGAAAGGTACGCGTTATTTTGCGAAAGTTTCCCATTATAACGCGAAAGTTACTCGTTTATTCGCGAAAGTTTTGCGTTATAACGCCAAAATTTTTTTTTTATTTCTTAACCTACGAAAAGATGGCTTCAATAAAAAAATACCCCTGTGTTGCTGGAAACATCGTTGGTAATTCAAAATCAATGTTTCAGTATTTAACATTTCCGAAATCTAATTCTAAACAAGAGGCCCATGGGCCACATCGCTCACCTGAGCACTAAAGGTAGGAAAAGTAGAAAATGGCTTTTTATTGTAAAGTTTAAATCCAAAAGTAGTCCCATGACCAATCATGGATTTGCTTTTTTTTAGAAAATGATTGTTAAGAATTTTCCTATGTATATCTTTAGAAACTTTGCTCGGCCATTTTGGCACCGCCCTACCCCTGGGGGTCATGATTTGCAACAAATTTGAATATACACTACTTGAACATGCTTCCATATATAAATATGATGAATTATGGCTTTGTCATTCTTGAGAAGAAGATTTTTAAAGAATTTTCCTATATATTTCTATGTAAAACTTTGGTCGGCCATTTTGGCCCCGCCCTACCCCGGGGGTCATGATTGAACAAACTTCAATCTACACTACCTGAGCATGCTTCCATATAAATATGATGAATTATGACTTTGTCATTCTTGAGAAGAAGATTTTTAAAGAATTTTCCTATATATTTCTATGTAAAACTTTGGTCGGCCATTTTGGCCCCGCCCTACCCCCGGGGGTCATGATTTGAACAAACTTTAATCTACACTACCTGAGCATGCTTCCATATAAATATGATGAATTATGACTTTGTCATTGTTGAGAAGAAGATTTTTAAAGACTTTTCTTATATATTTCTATGTAAAACTTTGGTCGGCCATTTTGGCCCCGTCCTTTTCCCTGGGGGTCATGATTTGAACAAACTTGAAACTACACTCCTGAGCATGCTTCTATATATATATATGATGAATTATGGCTTTGTCATTCTTGAGAAGAAGATTTTTAAAGATTTTTCCTATACATTTCTATGTAAAAGTTTGGTCGGCCATTTTGGCTACGACCTACCCCTGGGGGTCATGATTTGAACAAATTTAAATCTAGACTACCTGAGTATGCTTCCATATAAATATGATGAATTATGGCTTTGTCATTCTTGAGAAGAATTAAGATTTTTAAAGAATTTTCCTATATATTTCTAGGTATAACTTTGATCATCCATTTTGGCCCCGCCCTACCCCCGGGGGTCATGATTTGAACAAACTTGAATCAACACTACTTGAGCATGATTCCATATAAATAAGATGAATTATGGCTTTGTTATTCTTGAGAATAAGATTTTAAAAAAAATTTCCTATATATTTCTAGGTAAAACTTTGGTCGCCATTTGCCCCCTCCCCCTACCCCCGGGGGGTCATTATTTGAACAAACTTGAATCTACACTACCTGAGAATGCTTCCATATAAAATATATATGAATTATGACTTTGTTATTCTTGAGAAGAAGATTTTTAAGATTTGTTCTATATATTTCTATGTAAAACTTTGGTCGGCCATTTTGGCCCCTTCCTTCCCCCGGGGGGTAATGATTTGAACAAACTTGAAACTACACTCCTGAGCATGCTTTCATATATATATATATGATGAATTATGGCTTTGTCATTCTTGAAAAGAAGATTTTTTAAAAAAATTTCCTATATATTTCTATGTAAAAGTTTGGTCGGCCATTTTGGCTACGACCTACCCCCTGGGGGTCAAGATTTGAACAAATTAGAATCTAGACTACCTGAGTATGCTTCCATATAAATATGATGAATTATGGCTTTGTCATTCTTGAGAAGAATTAAGATTTTTAAAGAATTTTTCTATATATTTCTAGGTATAACTTTGATCATCCATTTTGGCCCCGCCCTACCCCCGGGGGTCATGATTTGAACAAACTTGAATCAACACTACTTGAGCATGATTCCATATAAATAAGATGAATTATGGCTTTGTTATTCTTGAGAAGAAGATTTTTTTAAAAAAATTCCTATATATTTCTAGGTAAAACTTTGGTCGGACATTTTGCCCCCCACTTCCCCCGGGGGGTCATTTTTTGAACTAACTTGAATCTACACTACTTGAGCATGCTTCCATATAAATATGATGAATTATTGCTTTATCATTCTTAAGAAGAAGATTTTTAAAGACTTTTCTTATATATTTCTATGTAAAACTTTGGTCGGCCATTTTGGCCCCTTCCTTCCCCCGGGGGGTAATGATTTGAACAAACTTGAAACTACACTCCTGAGCATGCTTTCATATATATATATGATGAATTATGGCTTTGTCATTCTTGAAAAGAAGATTTTTAAAGAATTCTCCTATACATTTCTATGTAAAAGTTTGGTCGGCCATTTTGGCTACGACCTACCCCCCGGGGGTCATGATTTGAACAAATTAGAATCTAGACTACCTGAGTATGCTTCCATATAAATATGATGAATTATGGCTTTGTCATTCTTGAGGAGAATTAAGATTTTTAAAGAATTTTTCTATATATTTCTAGGTATAACTTTGATCATCCATTTTGGCCCCGCCCTACCCCCGGGGGTCATGATTTGAACAAACTTGAATCAACACTACTTGAGCATGATTCCATATAAATAAGATTAATTATGGCTTTGTTATTCTTGAGAAGAAGATTTTTTTTTTAAAAATTCCTATATATTTCTAGGTAAAACTTTGGTCGGCCATTTTGCCCCCCCCTACCCCCGGGGGTCATGATTTGAACAAACTTTAATCTACACTACCTGAGCATGCTTCCATATTAATATGATGCATTATGACTTTGTCATTCTGCAGAGGAATACTTTTAAAGAATTTTCCTATATATTTCTATGTAAAACTTTGATCGGCCATTTTGGCCCCGCCGTACCCCCAGGGGGTCATGATTTGAACAAACTTGAATCAACGCTACTTGAACATGCTTCCATATAAATATGATGAATTATGGCTTTGTCATTTTTGACAAGAAGATTTTTAAAGAATTTTTCTATATATTTCTATGTAAAACTTTGGTCGGCCATTTTGGCCCCGCCCTACCCCCGGGGGTCATGATTTGAACAAACTTTAATCTACACTACCTGAGCATGCTTCCAAATAAATATGATGAATTATGGCTTTGTCATTCTTAAGAAGAAGATTTTTAAAGAATTTTCCTATATATTTCTATGTAAAACTTTGGTCGGCCATTTTGGCCCCGCCCTACCCCCGGGGGTCATGATTTGAACAAACTTTAATCTACACTCCTGAGCATGCTTTCATATATATATATATGATGAATTATGGCTTTGTCATTCTTGAAAAGAAGATTTTTAAAGAATTCTCCTATACATTTCTATGTAAAAGTTTGGTCGGCCATTTTGGCTACGACCTACCCCCCGGGGTCATGATTTGAACAAATTAGAATCTAGACTACCTGAGTATGCTTCCATATAAATATGATGAATTATGGCTTTGTCATTCTTGAGAAGAATTAATAAGATTTTTAAAGAATTTTTCTATATATTTCTAGGTTTAACTTTGATCATCCATTTTGGCCCCGCCCTACCCCCGGGGGTCATGATTTGAACAAACTTGAATCAACACTACTTGAGCATGATTCCATATAAATAAGATTAATTATGGCTTTGTTATTCTTGAGAAGAAGATTTTTTTAAAAAAATTCCTATATATTTCTATGTAAAACTTTGGTCGGCCATTTTGCCCCCCCTACCCCCGGGGGGTCATGATTTGAACAAACTTTAATCTACACTACCTGAGCATGCTTCCATATTAATATGATGCATTATGACTTTGTCATTCTGCAGAGGAATACTTTTAAAGAATTTTCCTATATATTTCTATGTAAAACTTTGATGGCCATTTTGGCCCCGCCGTACCCCCAGGGGGTCATGATTTGACCAAACTTGAATCAACGCTACTTGAACAGGCTTCCATATAAATATGATGAATTATGGCTTTGTCATTTTTGACAAGAAGATTTTTAAAGAATTTTTCTATATATTTCTATGTAAAACTTTGGTCGGCCATTTTGGCCCCGCCCTACCCCCGGGGGTCATGATTTGAACAAACTTTAATCTACACTACCTGAGCATGCTTCCAAATAAATATGATGAATTATGGCTTTGTCATTCTTAAGAAGAAGATTTTTAAAGAATTTTCCTATATATTTCTATGTAAAACTTTGGTCGGCCATTTTGGCCCCGCCCTACCCCCGGGGGTCATGATTTGAACAAACTTTAATCTACACTACCTGAGGATGCTTCCATATAAATATGATCAATTATGGTTCTGCAATTCTTAAGAAGAAGATTTTTAAAGAATTTTCCTATATATTTTTATGTAAAATTTTGGTCTGCCATTTTGGCCCCGCCCTACCCCCGGGGGTCATGATTTGAACAAAATGTGAATCTACACTACCTGAGCATGCTTCCATATAAATTTGATGAATTATGGCTTTGTTATTCTTGAGAAGAAGATTTTTAAAGAATTCTCCTATATATTTCTATATAAAATTTGGTCGGTCATTTTGGCCCGGCCCTACCCCCGGGGGTCATGATTTGAACAAACTTTAATCTACACTACCTGAGAATGTTTCCCTATAAGTTTCATCTTTCCTGGTACAGTGGTTCTTGAGAAGAAGATTTTTAAATTATGCCACCAAATTTCAAAAATTCCCAATTATCTCCCCTTGAATGAGGGCGTGGCCCTTCATTTGAACAAACTTGAATTTCCTTCACCCAAGGATACTTTGTGGAAAGTTTGGTTGAAATTGGCCCAGCGGTTCTTGAAAGAAGTCGAAAATGTGAAAAGTTTACAGACAGACGGACAGACAGACGGACGCCGGACAAAATGTGATCAGAAAAGCTCACTTGAGCTTTCAGCTCAGGTGAGCAAAAAATATAATCTTTCGTTTGTCAGGTTGCACTTGTACATAGGGAAGGTGAAAAGGAATTTGGGCAATACCTTATGACTTCTGATTGCCAAATAATTTTTAATGAATCTTGCAAATTGTCTTTTCTGTTTATGCACGATCACACTGTAGCAAAATACTCACTTGAAAAGCAAGCTGAACCTTCGGAGATGACCAAAATCAGGAAAAGTGCAACGTAGTTGGTGGACATTTTGTTTTCTAAATTTAAAAAAAAAAAGAACGCTATGTTATCCAAGATAAAATGTTGTTTATAGATATATTTTAATGAAACTTCTGTGAATTATTTTGAAAATGTTGTTCTCAATACATACCACTTTTTCACTTATTGATATTAGTGCAACAAAAAATATTGAAAATGTTCGCTTTCTGTGGACAATCCTCGTACTTTATTTTTTTTTAGAACTTTGTTACTAATAACTTTTACAAATGTATTTCAGTTTTAAATAAACTATAGTATATAAGTGATATTAATTAATTTTAAAATCATATCTTACTGTTAGAATTAAAATACATTGTATATAATACTCACAAAATTTCTCACTTTCCAACAGAACTCCTAGATTTTGAGATACATGTACGTGCATAAATACTTTCTCTTGCTAATATACGAGTATGGTTTGTATGTATATATATATACAAGTATTAATTTTTCTACAGGTGTGTACTTCTGTCGTGTGTATCATTTTTCGTTTTAAGCATCATCATACATTTTGATAAGTGTAAAGTTCCGATTTTTTAGTTCATTCTAATTTTTTTTCCCCCCTTAACAAGTTTGGGGTTTGTTTTTGTCGTGTCCGTCGTCTGTCTAGCTGTTTGTCTGCAAAAACTTTAACCTTGTCCAAAACTTTTGATTTAGTGGAGGGGACTTTCAAATTTCACCTGTGTTCGTTGTGACAAGACCTTTTTTTGGTACCACCAAATTTATTTCTGTTTTTTTCCCAGCCAAAGTGCTCAGGTGAGCAATTCCCCATGAGCCTCTTGTATATGCTATTCAGCTCTGTTAAATTTTAGGTGATCAGCCATCACGAGATACAGAATGATGCGACCTAGCTAGGTGTTGTAAATTTGGAATTTCCTCCTTCATTCATCCAAAAGAAGGAAGACCATGGAAGAGGAGAAATCCTACACAAAGGGAGAAAGAGAAAATGTATTAGGAAACAAGAAGTTTAAAAAAAGCTGAGTTTTATCGAGTCAAAACCATGTACTTAAAAATAAAAATAAGAGAATTGCATGCTGGAAAAGATTCTGAAATGTAATCAGGGACGTAGCCAGGGTACATTTGATGTGGACCCCTGAATAGAGGGGGGTTTTTGGGGCCCCCTTTAAGGCCTTGGGTCCAGGGCGAAGCCTTGGGGGGGGCCCCCGGGGGGCGAAGTGGGAATTTTCGACGATTTCGATGTGAACTTCCCCTTTCTGGCCCTTTTCTTTACTTTTCAGTTTGTTACACAGCCGCGTTTGAGGTCTTTTTAATTCCTTGTACAAAATGCGGACAGTCACTAAAAAAATGAAAAAGGATATGTCGAATAGCGTTGTTTGATGAACCCACTTAAACAATTTTAGATTTTTTTTGTCGAGACAAAATACGTATCATGGTTAACATACGGCAGTTGGTTAGAGTGATTAGGGTTTTATCAGATTGCATACTAGGACTTGACTATAATCACTCAGGCTTACATTGATATTAAAAAATGTTCATATATAAAGCTGAATTATTTTTTTGTTTCAAATGAATCTGATGTTAGGTTCATTTCTTTTGTGTGTGTGTGGGGGGGGGGGGGGGGGGGGGGGGGTTGTTACAGAAGTTTAGCATTACGACTGGAAGTTAATTTCTAGAAATAGAAATTGAAAGAGTTGGCATTAAAATATAGTTTGATTGTTTGTTTTACGGAAATTTTCAATATAGTGTTTTTTTAAGGGAGCCACATATTGTTTATTTTAAGGGAGCCGACTGGGGTTCTAAGAATGTAATTACACTTGGAAAAACTCACCAATATTCATAGTAAACCAAAATCCGGGAAAATATATCATATTTTAGTGAGGTGTAAAATATGTATTTTCCCCTAAAACTAATTATTTTAATTTTCATTTATTTTTTCCCGTTAATTCAAACTTTTTTTTCAGTATCTTTTTAAATTCAAAATTATTTACCAATATTTTGAAAAATGATGAGTACGTTTAAATTTTACACCTCTCTCTCTCCTCTTTCTCTTTTTCCTTTTCTTTTCTTTCTTTCTTGTTTTTGTTTATAGTTTTTTTTTTTTTTTGAAAATGATGTGGACGATGTGCGTACAAACGTCTTTTCATTTAAAAAAAAATAGTCTTGTTTCCTGCTACCCACCTACCCTATTTGTTTTTTGCACCTAATCCAAATTTTTTTTTTTAATTTAAAAGAATAAATCAGAATATAATCATTCTGACACTTAATGGTTTTGTTAACACAAAACAAGCATTTCATGAAATTCTTTTTTAAAATTGGACTTTTACAAAATACATGCTATTAACTACTTGAGTTGTTCATTAAAAACATGAAATTTAATTTTAAAAGACAAAATTGACATGTGACATTTTTAATTAGATCTTGTTTTATTCATATCATAGAAAATGAATAATATGTCAAATTATGGGTGAAGAAAATTTGATATGGTATAAAAAGATGATAGATCAATTTTTTTTTACTCACAATAAAATTAGAAATATGAAGTTATACAAATTATATTTACCCCATGCCTATCTTGCCAAAATTTCATATACACAATACAAGTATTTTAATGTTGTCTATCAAAATATTCGCATTGAACAATTTTCAGCTTTCATTTATAATTCTTTACACTCTAAAAAAAGTTTTACTTGTTGTTTTTTAAAAAAAGATATTAGATTGAGAAAAACTAGTAATTATTAGTAATCCATTTAGTCAGAATAGCAAGAAAAATCATGGTTAGAATTGTAAACATAATTAGTAATAAGGATGAATTCATTTACTTATAAAATGTTTTACTAAATATCAATAGAGTTACTTAAATTATAGGAATTGTATTACTTTAAGTTAGAAATGAACTACTCATTTTTGTTAAATTATTATTACTTAATTCAAAAATATGCTTTCTTTTTACTAAATTTTATGAATTATTACTAAGTAAATGTAATTCTGAAATTAATTAAAATTTTAAATATTTTTACTTAAAAGAATACTAAGAAATGAAATACTTATCATATTTATAAAAACGACATTATTTACTAGAAAAATCAAGGTACCCACCCTCTGACATGTGAGTACTACTATAAATTTTTTATAGAGTTCCCAATTGGGCCCCCCCGAATGGTGAAATAGAAGAAATCACTTATGATGGAAACAATTATACTTTCCATTTCTTTTGCCAATTTCTTTTTAACTGTTTTATTATATATAACAATAAAACATTTGATTCCAAATTCGAAAGCCTAAAAAATTTAATAAGTTGTATTTTTTTAAGGACCATTTTAAAAATGGTTAAACATTTCAAGTACTTAATATCGCCTTTTATTAGTGTGACTTTTTTTCACATGAAGGTATATTTAGATGAAAAATTCTCCTCACAGACAATTAGTGATAAACTACCATATTTAAGTAATTACTGATTAATTCTCCTTGATTTAGTAAATAAATTTTTGTTTTAATAAATCAATTAAATACAATTCAAACATGCAAGATGTGTTTTTAAACACCTATGCCACTGTATGGCAACATAGCAAAGGTTAAACTTTTCTTAAAAGAAATTTAATTATTGGGATTTTTTTAAAATTTTCCCAAAGGGCAAAAGGTCAAGGTTATTGGTATCAATGGGTCTTTCTACAAAAAAATACATATGTGAAATATGGAAACACTTGCCTCAACCCCTTTAAAGTTTGGTAAGGTTACCAATTTTGAAATGTAGGTCAAACTCCAAGGAAGGCAAGGGACAGAGTTGGTGGTACCCAAAGAAAGGTCTTGTCACAAGGATGAACTATGTTAAGTATGAATGCACTAACCCTAATCCTTTTAAAGTTACAGTCAAGGTTTGCTTTTTAAAAGTGGGTCAAATTCCCAAAGGGCAAGGTCAAAGTTCTTGGTATCCTATAAATGGTCTTCTTAAAATGATTACATATATGTAAGTATAAAGCACATTTCCTTACCGTTAAAAAGTAATGGCCAAGGTTAAAGTTTTTTCCCAAGGATGGGGAAATTTCCCGGGTCAAGGTCAAAATTTCATAGTTGTTGGTATTCAATAAAGTTCTTTCAACAAAAAATATACATGTGAAGTATAAATGTCCTGGTATTTACTGTTTAAAAGATTTGGATAAAAATAAGTTTTAATTTTTTGTGTATAAGGTCTTGTCACAAGGAATACACGTACGAAAAAAAATTAAGCCCACTAAATGTTATGGGGAAGGTTAAAATTTCTGCGGATAAACAGAGAATCAGAGAGACAGCTAAAACAACAGACGGAAACGACAAAAACTATATACATGTACCCCCCCAAAATTCGTTTACGGGGGCATTAAAATATTAATTATATATAAATAGTGGAAAAAGTAAGTATTAAAGACCAAGTAAAGTTATTACTTATAACACAAATTTAAGTAAATATAAATTACTAAGTAAAACTTTTTAGTGTGTAATAAAACAATTTTTTAAAATACAAAAATCAAGTAAAACATTTGAATCTAGTAATTACATATATTTCAGTAATTGATTTTAAATTTTAAGAAATGCTTAGTAATTATTATTACTTATCTTTGTATTTTCAAGTAAAAATTGACTACTAAGTAAAACTTTTTTAAGAGTGCATGAATAATATGCAAGTTATATATGGTATGTTTTGCAGGTCAAGGTCATTTACATATGACACTTATCCCTTTTTTTATTTGTCCACCTAACCTTAATAATTTAAATATTTAATACCCAATACATGTAGGTCATTTCAAGGTTTATTTATTGTACATTTAATTCTAAATGCAAGTGAACAAATACCTGACTTTAAATTTTTATTGCTGCTGAGTGATAATTTAATTAATTACTTTCCAAGAATTACTGGATACATGTGATTTCTAATAAATCTATGTCAATCATGGCCTTTAATCAAATTTCAGTATTAATTAATGCAGCATATTTTAAATCTGACATCTGGATTTGCTGTGATAGGTATGTAACATCATGTAAATCAAAGGTGAATTATTTAATTGAAAAATTCACTAAACATGTAT
>NW_026932629.1:0-5211 GCF_032062105.1 Saccostrea cuccullata
ATTTTTAGCATATATGTCACAGTCAAGGTCACAAGGTCATTGACCTTGGTGTCATGTGAAAGAGGTTACTTATTGAAGTATGCATACCAAATATGTAGTCTCAACCATTCATGGTTCAAAAGTTATAGCGAAGGTTAAAGTTTGCAGACAAACAGACAAACAGACAAACAGACAAACAGACAGACAGACAGGACAAAAACAATATACGCCTCGGATCTTTCGATGCGGGCGCATAAAAAGAACAAAAGAACAAACAATCGGTTTTCGTACTTAATAGTAAAACTAATTATTGAAATACTACATGTTATTATAAAGTAGATGCACCTCCTCTCAACAAGTATGTAGCAATGGTGTTCATCGCAAGCCCCCCTCCCCTCCCCCCCCCCCATTTGTTGAAGCATAGTCAAGTGAGGGCAATAAAGTAGTGTAAGAAAGAGTAGCATTTAGAGCTGAAAGAAGTTAGAACCTAAGAAAACATACCCCCCCCCCCAATATGATTTTCGAGTTTGGGGCAATATCCCTTTTTTCAGGTAAGTTGATTTTTCCCCTGGCTCCCCCATTTCAAAAATAATGCTACATCCCTGCTTAAATAATTATATTTTCAATTCAAAATTGATTGATTAATTGATATTTATCCATATTTTGGCGGTAACACATACTTGAAATTACTTTAAACTTTACAATGCATATTAAAAGTACATTTATGTCATCGCCAACGTGAAGCCCATTCTAGATTCTCTATTCGGAATTGAGACCCGCGTGTCCCACAACGCCACTCCAGGACACTACTATTAACCGATTATAATAAATCGATTCAGCAAATTAAACCAATGGGTCAGAGATCTACATCTGTTTTATGATGGTTCCAGTGCTAGCTAAATTATCTTTTTAACTCATCTGAGCTGAAAGCTCAAGTGAGTTTTTCTGATCACCCATTGTCCGTCGTCCGTCCGTCCAGCTGTAAACTTTTCACATTTTAAGGTTCTTCTCAAGAACTACTTGGCCTATTTTTAACCAAAATTGGCACAAAACATCCTTGGATTAAGGGGGATTAAAATTATTAAAATGAAGGACCAAGAAGGGGAGATAATAAATAAAAGACGAAAAAAAGATAAATCTTCTCAAGAACCACTGGGCCAGAAAAGCTTAAACTTTTGTGAAAGCATCCTGGAATAGTGTATATTTTAAATTGTTAAAATTATGGCCACCGGGAGTATTGCGGGGCCACAATATGGAATTCAATTTTTACATTGAAATATACATGTATTGGAATAATCTTTAAAAATATTCTTCTCAAGAACCACGGGGCCAGAAAAGCAGAAATTTAGGTGGAAGCATCCTAGGGGAGTGTAGATTATAAATTGTTAAAATCATGACCCCGGGTGTAGGGCGGGGCCACAATAGATGATATGTTTTACACTGAAATATGTAATTAAATCTTTAAAAATTTTCTTCTCAAGAACAACTTAGCCAGAAAAGATGAAACTAATGTAGAAGCATAATGGGGTAGTGTAAATTCTAAACTGTCCAACTTCTGGTGAAGAGCAACATAGTCAAAGTTAATCAGGTGAGCCTTGTGATCAATGGACCTCTTGTTTAAAGATAAGCTTGTATCATGTTAAAACAGTTTCTGATAGTAGCTCTCCCCTACTTCTGTCTGCTTTGGTTTAATTCTTCCCGGTTCTAAAATGTTAAAATGAATTGTGTTAAAAGTTGATAATACGGGAAAAAATCGTGTCTTACAACGGCTGGTAAGAAACACTCAAGTTTCCTCGTATTTAATATAGAGTTTTTGAGTTATATTTAATTATGTACAATGAAGTAAAGAGGTCACTACTTACTGTAATTAAAAATTACTCTTGTAGACGCTACTTTTTGACATTTATCTCTAATACCGAATCTGTTTTTTCATACTTCCTCAGTATTTAGTTGAGCGTTTGACCGGTATTTTATTTTATACAACAGCTTGTTTTTTTTTTTACTTCCTTAGTTTTGTCTTGCTTTTTTCCCCCACAAAATCAAAACTAGTACTATATTTTTTCTCAGATTTGAGCATTAAAGATGGCTGCTGTTTCCAATGCAGGTGAGTATAAACAATCTTTGTTATTGTTGTTTTGTATACATAAATTTATATTTATAAGTAGTAAGCTGAACGAATTATCGAAAACATTTGATTAAATTATTTTAAATTGTTATAGAAATGAGAAACTACATACACTTGTTTCTTTACTGTCTTGGTTTTTTTCCTTTTTCAGAAAAAAATAATATTAATTTATGAATGTTTGATTTAACAAGCATGCGCACTGTAATTTTTTTTGTAGATATTCTAATTATGGTCTTGAACAGCTCTGAATAAACCCCTTTTCTTTCATCTATAGCAAAAAGGTTTTGCTCTTCAAATTCACCTTTTAAAACCATCAAGTGTAGCAACATCGTCTCAAGCCACGGTCCGGAGTCCGCATATAGCTCTCTCCAGAATGGGAGAGGATCGTACATTGTGGCCGTGGTTTGCGACGATGGTGTAGCAATGTCCTGTATAGTTTGTCAAGTATTCAATGCTGCACCATTTTACCTTATTAAATACAAAGATTTTAGGATAGAATTTCATAACAATTATTAAGTCAGCAATGGTTATGGTTCCCTCAGATTCACCCACGCGCCCTGTTTTGGAGAAGGGGTAGAATGCAAGGTATAACGAAAACAAATATTATAGCGTTGACTTGTTTGGATTATCATTTCTTAAATAAATGTCCAATTTACAACACGGCCATATTTTAAATTTAAATTTCAAATCTCTTCATTTAAAATGGATGTCGACCAACGTGAAAAAGCGTGCATTTACGACAAATTCTAGAACGTGTACAATTACTCACACTAAACGAAAGTGGAGATATTTTAGTACCTTGATATCTTAGAAATTTGTAAGTTTTCTCTCCAAAGAATTTCTTATTACAGTGTAAGTTTTCTAGGAAATAAATATAATAAGTCTATTACAAACCTGAAGAACAGCCTTGTCAGCCTTGTTATTTTTACATTCTTTAAGGATGAAAAGAAAAGTGATTTAAAATTCTTGTTTAGATCAAATGAATAAATACAGAGATACTGCAAATGTATACTCTAAATTGCCGGAAGGCAAAGCCGTTGCCATGGAGTCATCTGGGTCTTCAGAGGAGGACGAAGAAGAGACTGACGCCCCACCGCTTCCCAAGCGTAACATGAGAGTCAAATTTCAAGAAGAGCCCCTCCCAAAGAAAGAGAAACCCAAACAAAAACAAAGTAAAGTATATTATCTAAAAAAAAAAATTCAAGCGATAGTATCATACAATCATAGTTAAATCAAATATGCCAGAATACTTTATTTCTTCCATTTCCAACCGTAAAATGTTAAGGGGTTATTTTTGTCAAATCGTTTGAAGATACCCAATTTTTAAGAGTTTTTATTGTATAACAATGTTATCTTTCAAGAGCGAAGTATATTAAAGTGGAAAGGTAATGCGTGCCTAGAAGCTTAAACTTTTTATCATTAGGCTTCATGCGAGCGTATAATACCATGATGTATTACCTATTAGTTATTTTCAATTATTAATTTGATTCCTTTACTTTAAGATCTTCTTTAAAAATTAAAGCAATGCAATAATATTTAAAAAAAGAATGCATAATAAGCCTCATGTGTTGACGAATTTTAGTCGTTTTAATCACTGCAAATCTTTAATATCTGTTTATTAACAATTTTACTCAAACAAAAAAGCTTGCTTGAAATCTACTAACCAATCATTGCACTAGTATGTCAGTTAAATCCTAATATACATTACAAAAGCAAAAGCTTTTAAATTCTTACATGTAAATTTAGTCAAAGAAATATTTCAGAACCAAATGGAGGTTTTCGCGAATATTTGCTTTCTAAATCGGTTTAATGAGGCGACAGTGCAGAGATTACTCAATAAAGATGAAGATTTTCAAACGTTAAAAATACTAAGCGAGGAAGACATTGAAAAGTTAGACCTAAAGACCGGACAAAAGGCAAAGGTACGAAGCCTGACCAGAGGTCAAGAAAGTTCAACAGAACACCGACTGTCTGATAGGCGGACACCTGTTAAGGTTAAAGGTCAAAGTTCAGATCAAGAGGAAAAAGAGCCACGATTTGTTAAGTGTTCTCAGGGTGAACGCTTTCCTGTCAAGAAATTATCCACAGACTCACGAACCAAGACGAAAGTTCAAGTGACAAAAAACACCACTGGGCTGGTACTTGTCTCTACTTCTTCTTCTTCCGGTAAGTTATTTGCGCATGCCAGCGATTATATTTCTTTGATAGTCCACCCATAAAGTTTTTTCAACGAACTCGTGAATTTTTAACATAAAAAATCTTTTTTGTTTAACAGCGTTTATCTGTGTTGTAAGTAAACGTCCGGTGATCTACGTAAATATCATTTAACTGCTCAGTTGTTTGTATCATATTCGATACATGTAATCATACAATAATAAAAAAATATCAAATTCCACGGTTAATATAAGTATATCATATTAAATTTAACCGCTTGTGTACCTGCTTTTCCAATCCAAATGTATAGAGACATTCACAGAAGCTTAAACTCTATAAAGTTGTCATAAAATTCTATTGCTCTATTCTGCAAAGCCTAATCACCTTATGTTAGAGATTCCTTATCATTAGCGACATTAAAATTCTTTCACAGCAAACACTTGTCATCAATTTCACTAAATATATTTTTTATCATTTTTGAGAATTTTAAATTTAAATACTTAAAGAAAAGTGTTTGTCGTACAAATTGAAATAAAATATTAAGACAATCTTAAAAAAACCTGATTCCCTTAGGGTCTGATGAGGACACGAAGGAGGACACGAAAGGAGAGGTTCGTATGAAGAGGGACACACTTCGGGGGGATAGCGTGAGGGTGGCAACCAAAGGGGAGAGGGACGTGGACCTGACTTACAAGGTGCTGCAGACAGACGGGAAAAAGGGAGGGAATTTATAATAAATTAATTTAGAAAAAAAAACCGTATTGCCGAAGCGAATTTCATAGCAACAATGATTATCATGTTAAAGAAAAAACAAAATATCATGTTTATTTCTTAAACTGCAGGGTAAAGTCGTAATGGAGCTTTCTACTAAACAAGACACGGAAATACATTGCGTCAAAGCTAGGATTCTGATTTTGGTTGATATAAGCGGGAGTATGGGAATAAATACGATA
>NW_026932630.1:0-52410 GCF_032062105.1 Saccostrea cuccullata
CGGTTGTTCGAGAGGAAATGCATACGTATTTGGTAAAAAGATTTATATATAAAATTTTCTTGAATGATGCAAACCATTCATTACAGTTCCTCAAAACAATTTATTTTATTCTAATTTTATTCTAATTTCTTTGGATTTTGACCATTTACTGTCAAATAATATCAAAGAAAACAATACAAACTTGATAATTTTGACTTAAGGATATGTTGTATTTTCTGACAAAGTCAATGAATTAATCAACCAGAAAATCGAAATGATAACTTCAAACAAGGCTATTGATATCCTTGTTTCGTTAACTTGTTTTTGAATAGCTTGTCTCGTTTTAGATATTATTCATGCATGAAACATCCCCCTTCGTATCGAATCAACTGAGGGATGTAAACCCAATGCACAAGTATTAAGGGTATATTTCATTAGTAAGAGAAGCAGACGGTTGAAAAGTTTTGGTGTATTTGATGTGTATTCTCCTAAGCCACAGCAATCTGAAGTTTTTATCGTCAATCCAAAAAAAAAAAAATTCCCACCTTCAGCTAAAAAAACACGAGGATGACAGAGTGTTTTTTTTTGGGGGGGGGGGGGGGACCCGCCTAAACAAATACGGTGTTATATTACAAAAAAAAAATTCCCACCTTCAGCTAAAAAACACGAGGATGACAGAGTGTTTTTTTTGGGGGGGGGGGACCCGCCTAAACAAATACGGTGTTATATTACATCTCATATGATTTGGAGTTCTTATTGATGCTTGAATTAAGGAAAAAATAAACATATAGACTAAATATTAGATAAACATGTATATATTGAACATTAATTTTAACATATCAATTTATACTCATTTGTTACATTGTAAGTTAATAACATCTCTTCTATAGTGTATAACGTAAAACTATGTAATTGTTAATTGGTTCTTTTTATTCCCTCAGGGATCCAGCAATAATATAACATCTGATCCGGTGAGATATTTTTAATGATTTAAAATTATGTTTGTAAAATATCATTTCATCTTACTGTAATATATAGGGTATAATATATTTAAATACCATACATGTAATACTATGTATTTTCCCTTATAATACCTACTGATTCACGTACACCTTATCAATCTGCTTATGTTTATAGTTTTAATTATTTTCTCTTCACGGAAATTCAGGTATATGTTACACAAAATAAGGTACATTATGCAGATGTCTTTCTGAATAAACTAAAAACACACATATCAGTTACCTGTATCTTTATAAATATCTTTTGTTATTTTTTATAAACTGTATACATTAACCAGTAAATACAACGATCGATATTAAAAAAATGTGCATTGACCATGAAAATTAAGATTTTGTTGAGATTTAATATCTTTGAAGATTGAAACTAACTCCTCATCTCATGAGCTGGAACATTGTCCACAGAAAAAGAAGATATGTCAGTTTCTGAAGAAAAATATGATGATATTTTTGATCACCACGCTATTCATTGGTCTATTGAGTGGATTTGTTACATTTGCAGTACTATACACCACTGTGAAAAATACCGTTGATGGTAAAATATTTTACTCTATAATTCTGAAATGAATTATTTTGCCTATCAGAAATTTCTGATGAATAGTTAATATACCTTTTTTTAAGATAAAGGCACATCAGCCAGTGACTGCACAGAACTCTATAGAAGACAAGTTACGACTTCTGGAGTGTACATTATTTGTCCCTGGAATCGATTGGACCCAAAGTTTCGTTGTGTACAGGTTTACTGTGATATGGAGACAGACGGAGGTGGCTGGACTGTATGTACTTTTGAAACTATTCAAAATGTACAACACAACCCTTTGTTAGTAACCTAAAAAAATCTAAATAATTTTTCAGGTATATTGCAAAGAATTCAATACACTGGTACATGTGGGTTTGTTTCGCCAATGTAAATTTCTTAGACAACATTTGATTATGATTTGAAATTTTTAAGAATATAGATCAAATTAACCCATGACTCATATTAGCTTGGTTTGGTTTTCGGCGCTGCTGTTTTCATCGTTTCAAACTTATCGCATTTTCATCTTTTTTTAATTGAGAATTACAGATTGTTGATTGATTGCATGTTGTTTAACGTCCCTCTCGAGAATATTATACTCACAAAGAGACTTCACCACTTGTCGGTGGAGAGTTACAAAATTTGTCCTCTACTCGGCACTCAGGGCAATTGCCCAGTGAGCGATCTGTTTTTGTATCAGCACCTTCTGCGACATTGTACCTCGGTTTATACGGTCCTATCTTGAAAGACTGGTCCCCAAGTCCTACAGTGGAATTCTTTCTCCTTTATTCGCGACTCTAGAGCAGACGCTCTAATCAGTGCGCTTTTGAACACGAAAACTGATAAAAATCTCTATTTAATGAACATGTATTTCTTTTTTTTATACATGTATAAAAAAAATCATAGTGAATTGTTGATTCAAGTTTGTTTCAGATAAAGCTCTAAAACAATTGAAACTCCTGAAAGAGCACTAGGGTTAACATTTTTCAGTAAGAAAGAGAAAGGGGGTTCTTTTTGAGAAAAATGGAGCGAGTTTACCACGGCTAATGTACCTATTTTTATCATTATTAAGTTTTGCAATAATTTTGTTTAACCAAACTTCTTTCAGACTGGTGCTCTTATGTTTTATTTCATATCTACATGTGTATTGAGTTTTTTTTATATATTTTTTAAATTATGAAAAAAATATTTTCAAAATTATATTAAAAATCATGTTATTTTATAAAAGCACCATAAAATGAATCCGTATATTCTCTTTTTTTCATCTTAAAAAACCCCAAAATTTTGAATTTTGAAATGTTTGACTTTTTTGTTTAACTTTTTCAAAAGGAATTTTTTAAGGTATAGCAATAAAATGTTGCAATAAATGTGAATATTGTAAATTGCAAGTACAAGATTTATTCCATATAACTAAACATTTAAGGTGATACAAAGAAGACAATCCGGCAAAGTAAGCTTTGAACGAAATTGGAAGGATTATAAATTTGGATTTGGAGACGTGTCTAGAAGCTATTGGATTGGTAACAGAAATTTACAATAACATAAAATTACTGCTTCAGGAACAATTGTGCAATTTGCATGCTTTCTTCATTGTATAGTTGGCTTTTTTTCATTCATGTTAATGTCTTTGAACATTACATAATTATGTAGTCGACTTATTCAGTGAAGAGATCAGGAACAAGATTCTTTAAAACTTTTGTTTATTTATAGTTACTTGATGCACAGATCACAAATTTAAAAATTAATCTATCGCACACATATTTTTGCTTTTCATGATCGAATGCCTTCATATTCGAAGTATTACGATTTTCAATTGTCAAATTCAATTTTCCTTGAATACGGATATGGAGATAACGAACAGTATGTAATCTCAAAGACCATAAAGCAATACAAAATAAAAGCAGAGCAAACAGGGACCCCCGAAACATCAGAGGAGGGATCAGGTGCCATGTAGGAGTGAGCATCCCCTGTCGACCGGTCACTCCCGCCTTGTGCTCCTTGTCATGATCAGAAAATAACGGAAAAAAGCATCATCAATTCAGTGTATAAAGACTTACTAACAGTTGGTATGAAAAATGCCAGTCAGCATTTTACTCAGTGATGAATTGTATTTGCTTACAATGTAATTGTTTCGACCATAGAACTTACGAAATGATGTTTTTAAACGAGACTGCTGATATTCTTGTTCCATCAACTTTCTTGTCAATAATTTACCTTGTTTAAGAAATTGTTTACACATAGTACATGCTCTTGCGTATCGAATCAACCGAGATATATATACTCCGCATGCAGGTGATGGTATCGTTTATCTCAAGCTCACCAGGATATATCGTATCGACGTAGGAATGGAAAATATCATTATTAATTGACAATACATCACCCTCCAAAATTAAAAATGGCTATAGCCATCTATAAACAAGACTCTTAATAAATCAATGTAACTGGCTATACTGGTTATTTCTACATTTTGTAAATTGCAGTTCATTATGCCCCCTGCCACCTTTGAACTTTCTCTGTTCAGCATCAGAGAAAAAAATTGTTCTTATGATAAAAAAAATGACGTAAAAATAAGCCTATGTACGAGAGAGAGAGAGAGAGAGAGAGAGAGAGAGAGAGAGAGAGAGAGAGAGAGAGAGAATATTGTTGGCTCATATGTCATGATTCTAAGAACGATACAAAAAGTTCCTAAATATAATGTACAATATGGAGATAAAGAACAACATTCTAGATCAAAAGTCCATTAGAAATACAAAATAAGAGCAGAACAAGCACGGACCTCCAAAACATTAGAAGTGTGTTAATAGGTGCCATAGAGAAAACATCTGAATGTTTGATTTAAAGAAAAAAATGGATCATGCAGAAAAGAAATCTAAAATAAAATTTTGGTACTGTTCTCGGATAGCTATCAATATTTCCTTTGTTCTTTGAAAACTTGGTGTAATACATACTCTTAAACTTCAAATCATATCTTATATTTACAAGTCTTAACAATTTTCCTTTCAAAATTAAAGAAGTTTTAAATACCTATTCTTAACTCATTTCTTTTTCATTCAGGAAATGACATCATACATCAATTGACAAAGGAGAAAACAAGTTCTCTCTACATAGAGATAACATCTTTGAACAAAACAAACATGTTTATAAGATATGATTTCTTCTTCGTAAACAACGAAAACAATGGCTACAGACTGAATGTTGGTGGAAAAGCTACGGGAAGCTTGGGTTTGTAAAATCAACATTTTCTGAAAAAGTTTGAAGAAGAAATAAGCATCCACGTTTTTGAATGATATAAAGGGGGTTAATTATAGGTAATATTAATTTATTTAAAAATATAAATTATTATCAAAGTAATGTTAAAGAAAAAATATGCATATTTTTTTAGCAGAATATCTTTCTCTTTTTTTATTTTGAACAAGCAAGGAAGATTCAATATTAGGAAAATTGGGAAGAACGATTTTTGAGGGAAAAAAAATAATAATTGAATGTGAATAAAAAGAATGTTTTAAACATATATTAATTTCCATTGTTGTAGAATAGTAGAAACAACAATTCTGTTTGCTATAAACTAAAATAAATTTGTAGAATCAAAAATAAAGGTTCAACACCCCAAAAAAAGAACAAAAAAAAAAAAAAAATAAGAAAACAAAAAAAGTCTGTTTACTTTTCTGAAATTATTTCAACTTAAGAATGCTTTGATTTTAAGTAGTAGAAAACAAAATTTTAAAACTTAGATTGAAATTAATAATTATATAGTAAGTAATCGTAAATGGAAACTACCTGGAATACTACACTTACATGTATCACACTACTCATTTCACTTCTTTCATCTTGTCGTTCAATTCGACGTCTTAATACCTTTCATGGTAGCCTAGTGGTAGAGCGTATGCTTCGTGATCGAGAGGCCCAGGGTCGATTCTCATTCCCGGCGCCACGTCAAACCTAAGACGAAAAAAATAGTCACGGGTCTTTCGGATATGGCCTTAAAAACGTAGGTCCCGTGTCACGGTAGGCGCTGGCACGATAAAAAAAACCCTCAGTGCTCAATGACCCTGATCATGAGTGCCGAGTATAGATCTAAATTTGAAGCCCTTCACCGGCATACGGTGACGTCTCCATATGAGAGAAAAATTCTCAAAAGGGACGTTAATCAATATACAATCAATCAATCATCGACGTCTTAATAAGCGTAGTATTGGGTTTATTTGACTGCATGATGTTTAACCTCACATTTGAGGATTTTTCATTCATACAGGGACTTTGCTGTCTGCCCATGCAGGGCTTGAAACATTACCTAAGCTTCCATTAAGAGTTCTATACTGTGCCAGCTCATCCCTTGACACAGAGAGTCGACTTTAAAGGTCTCATCCTAATGTTCCATAAATTTAACTTTAAATACTTGGTGTTACATGTAAGAAACGAAACAGTCATTACCTATGTTTACGTGCCGCATTTGGGTTTATAGCGATGTGGCAAAGAGAAATGGAACCTGTGTCTCCCTTTAACAGAGTACAGAATTACAAATATACTTCATCAGACACTTCTTATTTCTCTCATAGTAAGCATAATGTACACAATTATTTAACTAAAATATTGCTTAAAATAACAATAATTGCACATCATTGTTTATAACATTTTAAACATAATCGTTAATCAATCTTTGTGTTTCTTTGATTTGTATTTTTTTTTAATTCAAGCATGTTTAGAAAAAGGTTTTTATAATAAATGTGTGTAATGAACGATGGTATTCATAATTTTACAGAAGACAAGATCAGGAACGCACCGTTATCTGACGTAATAAACAATGCCAGATTTACCACTTTTGACAAGGATAACGACCGGTCCCCAGGAAACTGTGCTACTGAACACCGAGGTGGCTGGTGGTTTAATTACTGCCATGATGTTTTCCTCAATGGACTTTATCCCCCCGGACAATGGCATCAGCCTTGGGATCCACCTTTTAGTAATGGATCTTATGTTTCTAGTACGAAGATGATGACCAGGCGTAAAAAATTCCTGTAGGATTTCACTTTGAAAAATTGTAAAATGAATAAGGTTCATTCTAATTTGATATGAATCCCCATAAAAAGTGTTAAAAATCTGGAAATGTTACGTCTGCAAGGAAATATATCTTTTTTGCAGAATATCAAACTTATTGAAAAGCATTTTTTCAAAGGTTGCGTTACATGCATGTATGAGGGAACAATGACACTTAGTGGTACAGTCCCTTATAAAGATTAGGAGTTTCTAAGCTCCCTTGAAACGTCAACCAAATATAACAAAGATCCTTTACTACATGTATTAATCTTTCCATATTTGTTTTTATTCTAATTTTACACGGTTGTACATGTATCACCTTACTTATGTATCATATTTTTGATCTCAAATTGTTGGATCATTCCCATATGTATGTATAAATCAATCTTGTTTTTTTTTATTCATTTATTATTTTTTTTTTTTGAAATAAATCTTTTATAGACAAAATTTAATAGGAGTGCATTTTTGGTGCATATGCACTCTAACAGACAGATAACATGTTATTTGTTGACATAATTTATGAGCCATGGTTATGTGTAATCTAATAAATACATGTAAGCCCCTGTAAATCTGTCCTACATGTCCATTATTCTATGGATTGCATACATATATGTGAACCCCCTCGACAAATGTTTGGCATAAAATTAACCTCGGAGGAAACCTTTTGTTTAATCTTACTTAGACAGTCTTTCATTTGTTCTTTTATTGCCACTTACTTCAGTACACATTCTTCTAGCTAATTTAAAGAGAATGAACGTTCTGTATGGCTTGGACGTCAGGAACTAAAACTGAGCTATTGATTAGTTTCTGATTGTTTGTAGTAAATAGCAGTCGAAGATATTTGTTATTAGGATACTTAAAACTGGAATGCTCTTAAAAATGTTCATTGTAAAATTGATGTCTGGATACAGAAATATAAATGCAATATAATTAAGAAAATATGTAATTGTTTCTCTTCTTGCACATATTTTATATGTTTACTCATGACGATGGTCTTATTTTTAAGGAACTAGCTAAAATCTTGCGAAGGGGAAATTAATTTTTTTTTTACTGATAAGAAAACTATTCCAAAACTATATTTCAGATTTTATTAACAGTTCATTACACAGGAATATAGCATGATGAAATACTTCAAAGTCCTGCAATTAGTCTAGGAACAGGAATAGATAATTATAGGAAATATATTTTCTAATACTTTTGTGAATTTTTTTTAGTTCTACAAAAATCAATTTCATTAAAGACCTCTTCTTACATGTTATAAAGCAACTTTATTCTGTTGTACTATATGTTAATTCAATTCTTTATTTCCTTATGCCAAATGACACATCATACAGATACATGTACATTGTATTATAAACAAGATATACATATATTCAGATTTTTCAATTATATAATAAATGTTTACATACATATCATCAGCTACGAACAGTTTAATAAATCTTTTCTTCGTTGTAAAGCACTGAACAAAAATAGTCCCAATTAAACAATTCTTTGACATTTTGCACACTTCACAATTGTATTAATTTTTAAACTTAATTCTGTTATACATTACGCACTACAAATACATTGTAATTGAAAAAAAAAGATTAGTTTTCATTCCAAATGCGCAAACAGGCCTAGGAGGTGTAAATAATTTTTTAAAATGAAAGAACTTGTGTAGAAAACTAGGAGACTTATTGTTCAAAGAACAATAAGAGGTCTTTCCACCTTTTTAATTTCAATTTCATTTATAATTTATCTCTTTAAGATTAAATTTCATAAAAAAGAAACCAGGAATGGCTTAAAAGAAGAAAAAATTAAAAATTTTAAATTTTTCAGGTGACCTTGACCTTTGACCTTCAAATCATATTCAAAGGCAAAGGTCAAGGGTCACATTGTAATTAACCTCATGTCTTTATGACTTATAGTTTTCAAGTTATAAGGTTGAATAGTAAGCACAAAAGCATTAAAGGGCAGTAACTCATTCAAGGAGTCACCAGATCCTATTGCGCTTGAGCATAAAAGTTTTGCCTAAAATCCCATCAGACATTAGAGAAGTTTTCATGTCTTTTCGGTTTACGGTTTTGGAGCAATAGTAAATAAAATGTTTTTTGCACAAGGGGCAATAACTTTTAATAGGGTCAATCTTAAGGGACAAGAATGATATGTTTGAAACAGTTTTAAGAGTACATATTAATGATGCATAGACATTAAGCATATGTTGAAAGACAAAAGAGATATAAAAAGAACTAAATTTCTCAGTTTTGGAATGACCTTGACCTTTGACCTTTACATGAATTTTAAGCTCAAAGGTCAATGAATCTTATGCAGTTGGGCGCATGTCTCTACACCTTCTCGTTTTGAAAATTTTTAATTATTTTGTAAAATTCAAAAAGTTTCAGGGGCAATAATTCATTGAAGGGGTAACCGAAGACTTTCGCAATGAATAGATTCCAGAGTCCTCTCAATGAGTCGAAGACTTTAGTGAAGGTTTCATATTTCTACGGTTTACGGTTTCGAAGGAGTAGCAATAACAAGCATTTCTTGCGAAAGGGGCGATAACCTATAATAGGGTCAATCTAACGGAATACGAATTGAATCTTTAAAATAGTTTTAAGTGTACATATTAATGATGCTAAGACAGTTTGTATATGCAAAGCTACAAAAAAGATATAAAAAGAGCTTAATTTCTCAGTTTTGGAATGACCTTGACCTTTGACCTTTACATGAATTTTAAGCTCAAAGGTCAATGAATCTTATGCAGTTGGTCCCATGTCTCTATCACTTCTCGTTTCAAAAATTTTTAATTATTTGTAAAATTCAAAAAGTTTAAGGGGCAATAACTCATTGAAGGAGTCACCGGATACATTCCGAATGAATAGATTCCAGAGTCTCTCAATGAGTTGAAGACTTTAGTGAAGGTTTCATATTTCTACGGTTTACGATTTCGAAGGAGTAGCGATAACAAGCATTTCTTGCGAAAGGGGCAATAACTTTAAATAGGGTCAATCTTACGGAATACGAATTGAATCTTTAAAATAGTTTTAAGAGTACATATTAATGATGCTAAGACAGTTTGTATATGTTAAGAGACAAAAAAGATATAAAAAGAGCTCAATTTCTCAATTTTGGAATGACCTTGACCTTTGACCTTTACATGAATTTTAAGCTCAAAGGTCAATGAATCTTATGCAGTTGGTCCCATGTCTCTATCACTTCTCGTTTCAAAAATTTTTAATTATTTGTAAAATTCAAAAAGTTTAAGGGGCAATAACTCATTGAAGGAGTCACCGAATACTTTCCCAATGAATAGATTCCAGAGTCCTCTGAATGAGTTGAAGACTTTAGTGAAGGTTTCATATTTCTACGGTTTACGGTTTCGAAGGAGTAGCGATAACAAGCATTTCTTGCGAAAGGGGCAATAACTTTTAATAGGGTCAATCTTACGGAATATTAATTGAATCTTTAAAATAGTTTTAAGAGTACATATTAATGATGCTAAGACAGTTTGTATATGTTAAGAGACAAAAAAGATATAAAAAGAGCTCAATTTCTCAATTTTGGAATGACCTTGACCTTTGACCTTTACATGAATTTTAAGCTCAAAGGTCAATGAATCTTATGCAGTTGGTCCCATGTCTCTATCACTTCTCGTTTCAAAAATTTTTAATTATTTGTAAAATTCAAAAAGTTTAAGGGGCAATAACTCATTGAAGGAGTCACCGAATACTTTCGCAATGAATAGATTCCAGAGTCCTCTCAATTAGTCGAAGACTTTAGTGAAGGTTTCATATTTCTACGGTTTATGGTTTCGAAGGAGTAGCGATAACAAGGTTTTACATAAAAGGGGCAAGAACTCCGTAAGGGATCATAGGTCATATACGTTGGGTTGTTTTTCGAAATAACTTTTGATGTCAAGTATCATGAACTAAAAAGTTTTTCGATAAGTCTTTCGGATCAAAAGTCCGTAGCGGAAAAATAATAACTAGGAGACTTATTGTTCAAAGAACAATAAGAGGTCTTTCCACCTTTTTGAATTTCAATTTCATTGATGTTATCTCTTTCAGATTAAATTTCATAAAAAAGAAACCAGGAATGGCTTAAAAGAAGAAAAAAATAAAAAATTTTCAGATGACTTTGACCTTTGACCTTCAAATCATATTCAAGGTCAAAGGTCAAGGGTCACATTGTAATTAACCTCATGTCTCTATGACTTATAATTTTGAAGATATAAGGTTTAATAGTAAGCACAAAAGCATTCAAGGGCAGTAACTCATTCAAGGAGTCACAAGATCCTTTTGCACTTGAACATAAAAGTTTTGCCTAAAGTCCCATAAGACATTAGAGAAGGTTTCGTGTCTTTGTGGTTTACGGTTTTGGAGCAATAGCAATTAAAAAGATTTTCGTACAAGGGGCAATAATTTTTAATATGGTCAATCTTAAGGGACGAGAATGAAATCTAACAAACAGTTTTAAAAGTACATATTAATGATGCATAGACATTAAGCATATGTTGAAAGACAAAAAAGATATAAAAAGAGCTATTTTTAAGTTTTGGAATGACCTTGACCTTTGACCTTTACATGAATTTTAAGCTCAAAGGTCAATGAATCTAATGCAGTTGGGCTCATGTCTCTATACCTTCTCGTTTTGAAAATTTTTAATTATTTGTAAAATTCAAAGACTTTCAGGGGCAATAACTCATTGAAGAAGTCACCGAAGACTTTCGCAATGAATAAATTCCAGAATCCTTTCAATTAGTCGAAGACTTTAGTGAAGGTTTCATATTTGTACGGTTTATGGTTTCGCAGTAGTAGCGATAACAAGGTTTTCCGCACAAAGGGCGATAACTTTTATTAGGGACAATCTTACGCAATACTAATTGAATCTTTAAAATAGCTTTAAAAGTACATATCAATGATGCAAAGACAGTTTGTATATGTTAAAAGACAAAAAAGATATAGAAAAAGCTTAATTTCTCAATATTGGAATGACCTTGACCTTTGACCTTTTCATGAATTTTAAGCTCAAAGCTCAATGAATCTTATGCAGTTAGTCCCATGTCTCTATCACTTCTTGTTTTGAAAAATTTTAATTATTTATAAAATTCAAAAAGTTTCAGGGGCAATAACTCATTGAAGGAGTCACCGAATACTTTCGCAATGAATAGATTCCAGAATCCTCTCAATTAGTCGAAGACTTTAGTGAAGGTTTCATATTTCTACGGTTTATGGTTTTGAAGGAGTAGCGATAACAAGGTTTTACATAAAAGGGGCAAGAACTCCGTAAGGGGTCATAGGTCATATACTTTGGGTTGTTTTTCGAAATAACTTTTGATGTCGAGTATCATGAACTAAAAAGTTTTTCGATAAGTCTTTCGGATCAAAAGTCCATAGCGGAAAAATAATAATAATAATAATAATAAACAGAAGCATTTCAAGAGGTCTTTCCACAGAAAGGTGGAAAGACCTAATAATAACTAGGAGACTTATTGTTCACAGAACAATAAGTGGTCTTTCCACCTTCTTGAATTTCAAATTTGTTTTATATCTGTCTCCTTAAAATCAAGTTCCATGAAAAAGAAACCAAAATTTTCTTAAATCATACCAAAAAAAAAAATTGAATGACCTTGACCTTTGACCTTGAGAAATGTTCAAGGTCAAATATCAAGGGTCACAATGCAATTGACCCTGTGCTTCTACGACTTATAGTTTTTAAGTTATAAGGTTTAATAGTAAGTACAAAGAACTAAAAGGTCAATAACTCATAAAAGGGGTCATCAGATCCTTTCGCATTTATACAGTGAAGTTATGCCTCAAGATCCTAAAGACATTAGTGAAGGTTTGGTATCTCTACGGTCTTCAGTTTCCGAGGAGTAGCGATTACAAGGTTTTTCGCACAAGGGGCAATAACTTTTAAAAGGTTTAATCTAATAGGGAACAAAAATGAAATATTTAAAATAGTTTTAAGAGTACATATTATTGATGCGAAGACATTAAGTATATGTTTAAAGACAAAAGAGATATAAAAAGAGCTTAATTTCTCAAATTTTGAATGACCTTGACCTTTGATCTTTGCATTAATTTAATGATCAAAGGTCAATGAATCTTATGCAGTTAGTTCCATGTCTCTATCACTTCTCGTTTTGAAAATTTTTAATTATTTCTAAAATAAAAAAGTTTCAGGGGCAATAACTCATTGAAGGGGTCACCGAATACTTTCGCAATGAATAGATTTCAGAGTCCTCTCAATTAGTCAAAGACTTTAGTGAAGGTTTCATATTTCTACGGTTTACGGTTTCAAAGGAGTAGCGATAACAAGGTTTTTCGTACAAAGGGCGATAACTTTGAAAAGGGTCAATCTTAAGGAATATGTATTAAATCTTTAAAATAGTTTTAAGAGTACATTTTAATGATGCTAAGACATTTTGTATATGTTAAAAGACAAAAAAGATATAAAAAGAGCTTAATTTCTCAAATTTTGAATGACCTTGACCCTTGACCTTTGCATTGATTTCATGATCAAAGGTCAATGAATCTTATGCAGTTGGTTCCATGTCTCTATCACTTCTCGTTTTGAAAATTTTTAATTATATCTAAAATTAAAAAAGTTTCAGGGGCAATAACTCATTGAAGGGGTCACCGAATACTTTCGCAATGAATAGATTCAAGAGTCCTCTCAATTAGTCGAAGACTTTAGTGAAGGTTTCATATTTCTACGGTTTATGGTTTTGAAGGAGTAGCGATAACAAGGTTTTACATACAAGGGGTGAGAACTCCGAAAGGGGTCATAGGTCATACGCGTTGGGTATTTTTTCGAAATAACTTTTAATGGCAAGTATCATGAACTGCAAAGTTCTTCGAGAACTCTTTTGGTTCAATTTTCGATAACGGAAAAATAATAATAAACAGAAGCATTTCAAGAGGTCTTTCCACAGAAAGGTGGAAAGACCTAATAATAAACAGAACAATTTCAATAGGTCTTTCCAAGAAAGTTGGAAAGACCTAATAAACACTAGGAGACTTATTGTTCACAGAACAATAAAAGATCTTTCCAACTTTTTAAGTGTTTCCGAGTCATTTGGAGAAAAAAAAAAAAAGAAAAAAAAAATGCAAAACAAAAAAATGCTCGCAGCAGGATTCGAACTCGGGACCTTCAGATCTACGCTACAGAAACACGTGTATTTATTTCTTTGTGGCACAATGTAGAGAAGAATAATGAATAGATCTGAGAAATACGATTGGTGTATAATGAAAATGCCAATTTCTCGTAAAAACAATTTATTTGAGTTTGTTTATACTTTGAATAAATTGAGTTAATGATACAGAGCTTATTATACATTCGAACTTCCGTGTCGGCACTGTGTTTACAATTTATGAAAATATAGGCGCGTTCGTTTTGACACATATGGTGAACTCATAGGTAAGATTAAATAATCATCTCTGTTTGGATTGAATTGATAATTATCAGCGTAAATCAAACTTGAAAGATGCATTTCATGAAGAAAACTGTGTCACTGAGAGGGTGGAAATTTATTTGATGGGAAAATTCGCTATTTTCCAGATTCATTCGATTAATATATTAAATCTAAATGAAATCATAATAAATTTGAGGTAGGGTCAAGGTCAAAGGTCAAAGTCATTTTAAGCCCCCCCCCAAAAAAAAAACGTATATAAGCAATTTTGATACTTTCCCAATGACCTTGACCTTTGACCTTGACCTAATCTTCAAGGTCAAAGGTCGAAAGATCTCATGCATTGTCCACATGTCTTTACGACTTGTCGTTAAGAAGTTTTCAGTTCTTCGTAAACATGAGAAACTGTCAGTGTCAATAACTGCTTAAAATGGTTTACGAATTCTTTCGCATGAATAGAATGAGAAGTGTACTAAATTAGTCGCAGACATTGTTGAAGGTTTTGTACCTCTACGGTTTACGGTTTCGGAGGAGTAGCGATAACAAGGGTTTACACTGAAAGGGGCACTAACTTTTAGAGGAATCAATCTCAGGGGACAAGCATGAAATCTCTGAAATGGTTTTAAGAGTACATACTAAAGATGTAAAGATGTGCAGAATTTGGTGAAGAACAAAAGAGCTATAAAAAATGCTTAATTTTACATATTTTGAATGACCTTGACCTTTGACCTTGACCTAGATTTTAAGGTCAAAGGTCAATGAATCTTTTGCAGTTGGCCCCATGTCTCTACGACTTGTCGTTTAAGAAAAGATCTTGATATTCATAAACATTGCAAACATTCAGGGGCAATAATTCATTACAGGAGTTTACGAATTCTTTCGAAAAGACAGACTGAAGCGTCTACTGAATAAGTCGTAGACATTAGTTAAGGTTTTGTAACTCTACGTTTTACGGTTTCGGAGAAGTAGCGATAACAAACATTTATTGCGAAAGGGGTCGTAACTCCTTGAGGGGTCAGAATTCATATACGCAGGGTCAACTGCGAAAATCATTTACGAAGTACATTCTTATGGTCTATAAATCTTTTCGATAAATCTTGAAACTCAAAAGCACGCGGCGGAAAAATAATAATAACTAGGAGACTTATTGTTCACAGAACAATAAGAGGTCTTTCCACCTTCTTGAATTTCAAATTTGTTTTATATCTGTCTCCTTAAAATCAAGTTCCATGAAAAAGAAACCAAAATTTTCTTAAATCATACAAAAAAAAAAAAATTGAATGACCTTGACCTTTGACCTTGAGAAATGTTCAAGGTCAAATATCAAGGGTCACAATGCAATTGACCCTGTGCTTCTACGACTTATAGTTTTTAAGTTATAAGGTTTAATAGTAAGTACAAAGATGTTAAAGGGCAATAACTCATAAAAGGGGTCATCAGATCCTTTCGCATTTATACAGTGAAGTTATGCCTCAAGATCCTAAAGACATTAGTGAAGGTTTGGTATCTCTACGGTCTTCAGTTTCCGAGGAGTAGCGATTACAAGGTTTTTCGCACAAGGGGCAATAACTTTTAAAAGGTTTAATCTAATAGGGAACAAAAATGAAATATTTAAAATAGTTTTAAGAGTACATTTTAATGATGCTAAGACATTTTGTATATGTTAAAAGACAAAAAAGATATAAAAAGAGCTTAATTTCTCAAATTTTGAACGACCTTGACCCTTGACCTTTGCATTGATTTCATGATCAAAGGTCAATGAATCTTATGCAGTTGGTTCCATGTCTCTATCACTTCTCGTTTTGAAAATTTTTAATTATATCTAAAATTAAAAAAGTTTCAGGGGCAATAACTCATTGAAGGGGTCACCGAATACTTTCGCAATGAATAGATTCAAGAGTCCTCTCAATTAGTCGAAGACTTTAGTGAAGGTTTCATATTTCTACGGTTTATGGTTTTGAAGGAGTAGCGATAACAAGGTTTTACATACAAGGGGTGAGAACTCCGAAAGGGGTCATAGGTCATACGCGTTGGGTATTTTTTCGAAATAACTTTTAATGGCAAGTATCATGAACTGCAAAGTTCTTCGAGAACTCTTTTGGTTCAATTTTCGATAACGGAAAAATAATAATAAACAGAAGCATTTCAAGAGGTCTTTCCACAGAAAGGTGGAAAGACCTAACTAGGAGACTTATTGTTCACAGAACAATAAGAGGTCTTTCCACCTTTTGAATTTCAATTTCATTTAATATTTATCTATTTAAAATTAAATTTCATAAAAAAGAAACCAGAAATTGCTTAAAAGAAGAAAAAAAATGAAAATGAAAAATTTTTTTTAGGTGACCTTGACCTTTGACCTTCAAGTCATATTCAAGGTCAAAGGTCAAGGGTCACATTGTAATTAATCCCATGTCTCTATGACTTATAGTTTTAAAGTTATAAGGTTTAATAGTAAGCACAAAAGCATTTAAGGGCAGTAACTCATTCAAGGAGTCACCAGATCCTTTTGCACTTGAACATAAAAGTTTTGTCTAAAGTCCCATAAGACATTAGAGAAGGTTTCGTGTCTTTGTGGTTTACGGTTTTGGAGCTATAGCAATAAAAATGTTTTTCGTACAAGGGGCAATAATTTTTAATAGGGTCAATCTTAGGGGACGAGAATGAAATCTAAGACACAGTTTTAAAAGTACATATTAATGATGCATAGACATTAAGCATATGTTGAAAGACAAAAGAGATATAAAAAGAGCTAAATTTCTCAGTTTTGGAATGACCTTGACCTTTGACCTTTACATGAATTTTAAGCTCAAAGGTCAATGAATCTTATGCAGTTGGGCTCATGTCTCCATACCTTCTCGTTTTGAAAATTTTTAATTATTTCTAAAATTCAGAGATTTTCAAGGGCAATAACTCATTGAAGGAGTCACCAAATACTTTCACAATGAATAAATTCCAGAACCCTCTCAATTAGTCGAAGACTTTAGTGAAGGTTTCATATTTGTACGTTTTACGGTTCCGAAGTAGTAGCGATAACAAGGTTTACCGCACAAAGGGCGATAACTTTTAATAGGGTCAATCTTACGGAATACGAATTGAATCTTTTAAATAGTTTTAAGAGTACATATTAATGATGCTAAGACAGTTTGTATATGTTTAGAGACAAAATGGATATAAAAAGAGCGTAATTTCTCAATTTTGGAATGACCTTGACCTTTGACCTTTACATGAATTTTAACCTCAAAGGTAAATGAATCTGATGCAGTTGGTCCCATGTCTCTATCACTTCTTGTATTGAAAATTTTTAGTTATTTCTAAAATTCAAAAAGTTTCAGGGGCAATAACTCATTGAAGAAGTCACCGAAGACTTTCGCAATGAATAGATTCCAGAATCCTCTCAATTAGTCGAAGACTTTAGTGAAGGTTTCATAATTGTACAGTTTATGGTTTCGCAGTAGTAGCGATAACAAGGTTTTCCGCACAAAGGGCGATAACTTTTAATAGGGTCAATCTTACGGAATACGAATTGAATCTTTAAAATAGTTTTAAAAGTACATATTAATGATGCTAAGACAGTTTGTATATGTTTAGAGACAAAAAAGATATAAAAAGAGCTTAATTTCTCAATTTTGGAATGACCTTGACCTTTGACCTTTACATGAATTTTAAGCTCAAATGTCAATGAATCTTATGCAGTTGGTCCCATGTCTCTATCACTTCTCGTTTCAAAAATTTTTAATTATTTCTAAAATTCAAAAAGTTTCAGGGGCAATAACTCATTGAAGGAGTCACCGAAGACTTTTGCAATGAATAGATTCCAGAATCCTCTCAATTAGTCGAAGACTTTAGTGAAGGTTTAATATTTCTACGGTTTACGGTTTCGAAGGAGTAGCGATAACAAGCATTTCTTGCGAAAGGGGCAATAACTTTGAAAGGGGTCAAAGATCAAACATGGGGGGTCGTTTTTCAGAATAACTTTTAATATCCAATGTCATGAACTATAAAGTTTTTCGATAAGTCAAGCGGTTTCAAAAGTCCGGGAAGAAAAATAATAATAATAATAATAATAACTAGGAGACTTATTGTTCACAGAACAATAAGAGGTCTTTCCACCTTTTGAATTTCAATTTCATTTAATATTTATCTATTTAGAATTAAATTTCATAAAAAAGAAACCAGGAATGGCTTAAAAGAAGAAAAAAAGGAAAATGAATTTTTTTTTTAGGTGACCTTGACCTTTGACCTTCAAGTCATGTTCAAGGTCAAAGGTCAAGGGTCAAAATGTAATTAACCCCATGTCTCTATGACTTATAGTTTTAAAGTTATAAGGTTTAATAGTAAGCACAAAAGCACTTAAGGGCAGTAACTCATTCAAGGAGTCACCAGATCCTTTTGCACTTGACCATAAAAGTTTTGCCTAAAGTCGAATAAGACATTAGAGAAGGTTTCATGTCTTTGCGGTTTACAGTTTTGAAGCAATAGCAATAAAAAAAAATTTCGCACAAGGGGCAATAACTTTTAATAGGGTCAATCTTAAGGGACAAGAATGAAATCTTTGACACAGTTTTAAGAGTACATATTAATGATGCATAGACATTAAGCATATGTGGAAAGACAAAAGAGATATAAAAATAGCTAAATTTCTCAGTTTTGGAATGACCTTGACCTTTGACCTTTACATGAATTTTAAGCTCAATGGTCAATGAATCTTATGCAGTTGAGTTCATGTCTCTATCACTTCTCGTTCTGAAAATTTTTAATTATTTGTAAAATTCAAAAAGTTTCAGGGGCAATAACTCATTGAAGGGGTCACCGAAGACTTTCACAATGAATAGATTCCAGAGTCCTCTCAATTAGTCGAAGACTTTAGTGAAGGTTTCATATTTCTACAGTTTACGTTTTCGAAGGAGTAGCGATAACAAGGTTTTTCGCACAAAGGGCAATAACTTTTAATGGGGTCAATCTTACGGAATACGAATAAAATCTTTTAAATAGTTTTAAGAGTACATATTATTAATGCTAAAACAGTTTGTATATGTTAAGAGACAAAAAAGATATAAAAAGAGCTTAATTTCTCAATTTTGGAATGACCTTGACCTTTGACCTTTGCATTAATTTCATGATCAAAGGTCAATGAATCTAATGCAGTTGGTCCCATGTCTCTATCACTTCTCGTTCTGAAAATTTTTAATCATTTGTAAAATTCAAAAAGTTTCAGGGGCAATAACTCATTGAAGGGGTCACCGAAGACTTTCGCAATGAATAGATTCCAGAGTCCTCTCAATTAGTCGGAGACTTTAGTGAAGGTTTCATATTTCTACCGTTAACGGTTTCAAAGGAGTAGCGATAACAAGGTTTTACATAAAAGGGGCAAGAACTCCGTAAGGGGTCATAGGTCATAGACGTTGGGTTGTTTTTCGAAATAACTTTTAATGTCCAGTATCATGAACTAAAAAGTTTTTCGATAAGCCTTTCGGATCAAAAGTCCGTAGCGGAAAAATAATAATAATAATAATAATAAACAGAAGCATTTCAAGAGGTCTTTCCACAGAAAGGTGGAAAGACCTAAATAATAAACATAAGCATTTCAAGAGGTCTTTCCACAGAAAGGTGGAAAGACCTAATAATAAACAGAAGCATTTCAAGAGGTCTTTCCACAGAAAGGTGGAAAGACCTAATTAACTGAAATGTATTCATCAAAACACAAATTTTCAAAGCATTTAAATAAATTATTTAAAAATCAAAATGTACTGTTTGATACTATCTAAACATATATTCATGGAAATTAATCGACATTTATTTATAAAACATTAGCACAACTTACTAAGATATATTCCCCAAATCATTGTGTTAAATTTTCTCTACATTTATTTCTTTGTCCATTCATGATAAACAATTGTCGTCTCAACTTAATTTCTAAAAGACATTGGGTTCGATGCCACATGACTTTCTAGAACTTTCAACGAATAGCGAAATCATACATCAACGGAAATGATTTGCATATTTTGTTTTTTAATCAATGACCAATGCTTATTTCTTTTATCATATAAATTCATATACAGACGTTGTAAATTGTTTCGATTTTTACTTTTATGCCAATAAAAGTATTATTTTCATAAACAAATACATACACTCTAGCAACTACAAATTGTATGCTTTACACACAAGTGCATTTAGTAAAAACGTGGTATGTTATTGACAAACAACTTGATGAAATATACACAAATAGCAGCAGTAAAATTAAAGACATAATTTCATAAGTACACCATGGCATAGTCAGCAAATCTATCATTAAGTCAAATGCTGACTGACGATAGTCATACTAATTGTTAGGCCATTATTTAGACACTGAATTGTTGACGAATGTTTCATTTATTTCTCAATCATGACAAGGTACACACGGCGTGTGTGACTGGTCGGCAGAACATGCTTACTTCTTCATGGCACCTAATCTCATGTAGGACGTTTGTGAGGTCCCTATGTGCTCTGCTCCTTATTTGTATTGTTTAATGGACTTCTGAGTGTAAAACAATTCGTTATCTCCACATATTTTATTGAATTACTGATATTGTAAATACAAAAACTACATGATGCAAGAGAAAAGTGAAAAATTCGTGTACAAAAATGTGAGCTAAAACTGGAACAAGAACAAAAGTAGTTAATATATGACATTAAGCTATTGTATTACTTTTTAGGCTTAGAAGCACTCTTTTATAAATACCTTTAATGCTAAAGAAGTTAATGTTTGGTGATGTAAATAAACTAAAATTAAAGATGGATTGCATATATATCTTAGAATGTAAAACTCTAGCATATTTACGAAAGAATTACCTGAACAATTATTATTCTCACAGACCAAATGTTGTTGAATTCATAGAAATAATGTCAACTACAAACGACAAAATGCTGAAAAAACTTGGTATGTTTATCCAAAAAATTATGCTGCTGTCTGTCCTCCTCACTATGATTTCCCACTCTTTCCTCCCCCTCAACCTTCCGCCATGTCTTTATATTGTATATATGTACCTCTTACCAGAATGTATATTTCTTATATAATGTATATACAGTCATCTACATATGCTATTTATGCACTTTAACCGATGTACTAATAGGTTGGTCTGGGTGAAATATACTAAACTGAAAACTAAAACTGAGATGAAATATCATAGAATGTTAATTACGCATGAAATCTGTTACATACAAAAAAAAAAATAAAAACAAATGCTTTATTTACGTTGAGAGAAATTCTGTATGATTCATATTCTCGCTAAATTATAAATTCTGGAATCGCTCAAGATAATATGCATCCTGATCCACTTGACGGAGGTTTGCTCACTGAAAGATAAAGGATGTAATATAGATCTTGATAAACAATAATAAAGTATTTACCATTAATAATTAACTTATTGTGAGTACTCCTTTAATAATAACAATACTACGTCTTCTGCTAATACACGTGTACTACTTCTAAGAATACTATTAATTAAATAGAATTAACAAGCAGGTAAACATTCAAAACACACAAAAAGTGTTCATATGGATTCAAATCTGATTGACACCCTCACCTGTTTCTCTGTATGACTCACGGAACTGTTTAAGTTCCTTTTTGTGCATATCTCTCATTTCGGCCATCATGGACTGAAGTTTAAGTTGCATTTCTTCTCTTTCCTGTCGAAACTCTCTTTCTTTTTGCTGAAGTCTTTCTTCCAGGTTCCTCTTTTTTTGGTCGTTACTTTTTTTTAGAAAACGTATTTCTCTCTGATATTCATCTTGCAGGTTTAACATTATGCGCTCCAATTTTTCTCTTTCGAATTCTTCCTTACATTCTCTAATATTATTTTCATGTTCTTTTTTCTCTTTTTCATACTTTTCTTCAAGTAGTTTCATGTTGGTAATTCTGGCTGCCTCAGCTTCGGCTTTCTTTTTTTCAAATAAGTCTCTTTTCTCCTTTAAGG
Organism: Saccostrea cuccullata; assembly: GCF_032062105.1. Lineage (NCBI taxonomy): Eukaryota > Metazoa > Mollusca > Bivalvia > Ostreida > Ostreidae > Saccostrea > Saccostrea cuccullata. Next base: position 21,892 of record NW_026932630.1, read on the forward strand.
CAGCTTCCTGTCTTCTTATTTCCTGGAAATGTTTTTCTTTTTCTTCCTCTTCTTTCCTTTTCATTTCTTCTGCTTCCATCTTCTTTTTCTTTTGGTAAGCTTCCTCTACTTCTTGATACATTCTATTGGTAAAACACTGACCTTTCCTTTCTTCCATCAAACACTGTACCATGAATGTTAATACTGATACTTTTCTTTGCTTTTGGTCTACTGGAGCATTGTTATTTAAAGTAATGTATCTGTACTTTGCCTTTTTAAGAATATTCAGGAGTTTTTCATCGCCTTTTGCTAGAAACCTGTCGATCGAACTCCCTTCTCTTTCAATATCATCACATTGGGTAAATAGAATAATCAAATGCTCTTCTAAATGATCTCCAAACTTTTCTTTGCATTTTTGCAAAACAAATTGATCATCATTAGTAAATCTACCTATTTCGGTAACAAGTATAAAGGCGTGTAATCCTGGAGCGGTATACTCTACGCACCTTTGCAGTTCTCTATCAATATCTTCTTCACTCATTGTCAAGTCACAAAATCCAGGCGAATCAACGACCATCAACCGTTTTCCTACAATTTCAACTTTACCATATTGTACTCCATGTGTTACTGACTGCATGCGTGCCTTTGATAAAAATGTCTCCTTTCCTAAGATTGTATTACCTGTCCTGCTTTTTCCTACACCAGTCTTTCCGATCAAAAGTACTCGCATTTCCTCTTCTGTTTCATCTTAAAGTAATGCACATTAAACATGTGTGTTAAATTCCAATAAGTAATGCAAAGACATGTGGTGGAAGAAACGTATATTTTTACGCATATTATTACTTAAGGACATATTATGCAAACAAAATTTTGTGAAAATTCCTTGAAATACCAACATCAGTTATATGTAAATGCGTTCAGGGAATAAGTTCAACAGCACATATTTAAATTTTTATTCAAATTTTCACAATAATAGAATATAAAGTGACAAACAATTGTAAACATTAATTTGGATGGTTTAGGAGAGGATTAGATTTTTACATTTGAATTTTATTTATAATTATATAAAACGATGAAATACACCAAACAAGCTTGAATAAAAATAATGAACCCCCACTGTACTGATATTTTGTTTAGAAGCCTCTGAATATCTTGCATTTACCTTTCATATCTAGGTGAGAAAAGTCTGCAGTTGTCCCTTTCAAGTCGAATGAAGTTTTGTCTTCATTTTCAAGGCCATGGCCAACTAAAAAGAATTTTAAAAAGTCACGGATGACAGAGTTATAAGAATAGTGAGAATATGTATCTCAATAACCTTTGGAATAATACCAATCTTTCTAAAAAAAAAAAAGATTTATTGAGTTTCTGCCTCAATTTGATTCCAATAAAAAAAAATCTTTTGGGGAGTTGAACTATGTTCAATCTCCCATGGTCATTACGCATTTGACATGCACAGTAATTTTTGTTGATTTAAAATCCGAAAGCAAGGCTAAATCAGCAGTATCACTTGCCAAAAGCGATAAGTCTAGTTCTCTGTTATAAATGTAAAAACTAAAAATGGACACCAAGCAGGGGGTATAAAAAAGAAATAATGTAGAAAGGCAAGCATTATGGCCCATGCGTTTTTTGCTATTCAATGTTTCTGAATGTCTTTCTCAAGAATGTTGCAACTCAGAAAATCTGAAACAGTTGTCTGTATTTGAAATAATGATATTGTTCACTCACTTTACCTCCCGATCAAAGATTTTATTTTACATGTTCAACTCCCATGAGTATTTTCAGTACTTTGATTTATATTTGGAAACGTGCACCCGATTCAAATATGGCTATTTTTGTATCTACTCCGTCGAAGTTCATTGTTTGTTAACGTTTGAACATTTCAACTTCATTGTAAGCATTGAACGAATTCTTCCATTTTGGTATATATATTTTTCATAAAAGGCGGCATGGAGATATGGGTTATTAGTTTTAGAATGATTGCCGATTTTTTAAGACTTAATTAGTATCTGAATACTGCAATACGGTTCAAATTCACATGTTGAGGATAATTAGAATTGTATTTAGACTTGTCATGTGATTTTGGAGTGACATGAGTATAGCAAATATACTTGCAGTTTTGAGATCATTTATAAATTCCAATATTGCAAAGACATACAATGTAACCAGGTTTAAATCTTCGCTTAATTTATAATTCTTTTCAGCACTACATGTGCTTTATAAAAAGTTATTCAATTTCTAAATTTTTTATATGACAGGTTGAAAAATCTTTTGGTTAACTTACTACATGATTATAGTTATAATTATTTTTTTTGCAAGATTTAATGCGATTTGCAGCTTTTTTCTAATATCTAAATGTCTCTTGAGTGTAGGTGTAAAAACTTTGCAAGATACATTGAGGGTATGCCCTTGTAATAATATGATTTAAAAGCCTGTCTCCGAGAAAAGCATGCAAAATAGTCCGAAAGCAGGTTTCTCCGATTGCCTACAAATTTTAAGAGCCAAATCTACTATGCATAAAATGAAATCAGACAAATTTCTATTGAGCTAATCCAACCCACATATGTTTTATGGCCTGTTACTAAAAATAGCTCTTATGCAACAAAATTTGAGGTAATTTTTTTTAACATTTTGGACATATTTTGAGAGGAAAAAAATGTAACTTAAACAATATTCAAATATTTTGTTTTGTTGTAAAAGAATAAAGATTAGTTCTTTTAAAATACATAGTCAGAATGATTGACATTCATTTTGTTTTAGTGCAAATAGGTCATGAATTTGGCAATGTTCCAAAAATTGAAGTGACAATTTTTAGTGGAATTGAAACTATTCTAGTTAAAAGGGGGGATGTTTTAATCCAGTAAATTTTATTGCTTATTGTTAAGAATACCCATGTTAACAAAATATGAAAAAATTACCTTTGGCCAATGTAAACTTTAGAAAATATTGAAAGTTAAAGTTTGTGAAATTTTCACATAAAAAATTTCAAGGATACAGTTAGCGTTACTCAAAAAATAGCTCAAAACATGTCCAAAACTAAGAAAATGTTATTTTCTATCTGTATTACAGAATTTAAACAAACATACCTCTCAATTTATTACTTTATGACTTTAAATTTTATAAAATACATGGAAAAAGAGGCCGGGAGGGGGGGCTGGCTATGAATTCTTTATTAGCCTCTAAATGGATAAACTTAAGTATAAACATTTATTATACAACTATAGCTTTTTGATGAGGTCAATCCCTCGATATATAAACCTTAGAGGAAGTAGAGGAAGCATATCAACCGAGCACGAAGTGCGAGGTCGATATGCTTTCTCTAAGGTCTATATATTTAGGGATTATACAGAATCATAAGGCTACAATTGTTTTATTATTTTTATTAGTTCATAATTTAGAAATGTCTTAAAATCCTTCTTTATAATACCCATTAACTTCTCATACAAAGCAATGTTATGTCATTGTATTATGACGTCACATTAATGAAAACCAGCTGCAGTATCTGTTTTTAGAAACATCCAGTCTATAAAGACTATTGTGAAGTCAGCACTATTGTTGCTTCACAGAAGAACGTTTCCAATTTTAGTAACAGCAGGTTTATAATTTAAAAAAAAAAAGAAACATCCAGTCTGTAACACTTTTTATACTTGATCATGTGATCCAGTTTGAGTCAATCAGATAGTTGGAACAATAAAGAAAATAATAATTACATTTAATGCATGTATACATACTTGGTCAATATTTACACATGTGAACCATTTTTAGTGAACACATAATTCATCATACTAGTCATTTGAATAACATATTCAGTTGAGCGTTATAGTACAAACAATTTCTGCAATTTTTCAACATCATAGATACAAACATTGAGATATTTCAGACAAGTTCTTTTTACTGGGGGAAGGTAAAAATGACTTGAATTTTTTTTTATGTTACACAATAAATCCTCCTTTTTTGGAGCTACTTAGCCATTTATTTTGTTAATAAAATTTCATCATTTGCACTCTGACTCAATACTTTCTTCTTCTGCCATAAAACAACATCTGGAAATATACTGCTCTCTAACAATCTTTATGTATCATAGACAAGTAATTGTTCACTTTCTGGGAGAATCATTTTCTGGATTTTAAAGCCAAACCAATTCATTTGCCTGTTGGCTCTTATTGAACTCCATCAATGCCTGTTCCTGATAGGACACTTTGCAGTTTGTATCAGTAAATTTTGAAACTCTGTAATGCTTGAACATTTTAGTAGCATACAAATTTGCTGTGTTGTTCTTACTTGATCTTGAATTTGTAAAAAAAAGTGAAATTTCAAACTGCCAAATATTTTTCAAATTTCAAAATTGAAAATTCTTTTTGGTCTGATGAATATTAACAGGAGTTATACATGTATTGATGATTACTACTCTCTTTGCTTGCTGTAGTTTCGACAACTTTCACAACTGGAATAATCTTTCACTTGATCAGTCAGATCATGGTTTAATTGAAATGGGTTTTCAGTTCTGATCCATTGTTCCTTCTTTCTTGGAAAAACTGCATGACCTATGAAACAAAATGCACCATGAAATGAAAAGAAATATGTCCTCTGTCTTTGAGTATATATCAATAAAATATGATGACATAAAGAATAATTTTTAGTACATGCATAAGTAACTGCTGAATGGAGGAAAGGTGATGTTGGATCATTGGAAAGGTTTAAGAAAGAAAATAATGACAAAATCATTGCTGTCATCAACACTGATTTTAAGAATATTAAGTTTATAATTAAAACAAGAGGCCCATGGGCGACATCGCTAACCTGAGCACTGTGGTAAGCATAAAAGCAGAAACAATAAAAATTAATTTATTATTGAAAAGCTTAAACCCAAAAGTAGCCCCAATCATTCCTTAAAGGCGAGAGGGTATGATTTGCAAAACACTTGAATAAACACTACTCGAGAATGCTTCCATATAAAAACATGTATGACCAGTCATGGCTTTGCGATTCTTAAAAAGATTCTTAAAGAATTTTTCTAAATATTTCTATGTAAAACTTTGGTCGGCCATTGTGGCCCCGCCCTACCCATGGAGGTCATGATTTGAACAAATTTGAATCTACACTACCTGAGGATGCTTCCATATAAGTATGATTATTCGTGGCTTGTTATTCTTGAGAAGAAGAATTTTTAAAAACTTTTCCTATACATTTCTGTGTAAAACTTTGGTCGGCCATTTTGGCCACTTCCTAGGTAAATCATTCACATTTTCACTTAGATTTGATCAGTAGATAATTAAATTAGTGTGATCAAGAGAAAAGCAAAAATCAGCTCTTTAAATACCAAACAAAGTAAGAAATCACTGGCTTTATCATTGTGACAAAACAGTGTCACTGAACATGCGGAATAGCTCTATTAAAGAGCATTTGACTAATATAATTTTTTTTTTTCATATAAGACTTCTAAAATATTTTTTTCAGATAACAATTCTTACCATTTACATCTAGATCAGGACACTTGTCTTTTAATGTATTGGGGTCCAAAAAAATCCTCTGCATGTTAACAAATGTTGCTACAAGAAGTGAAAGTTAATAGTAAATTATTTATAACTTTACCCAGGTTTGTTATACAATTTGACTAATTTGGACCTCTACAACATATGGTATACTAATTAAATATCATATTGTGCATGCTTAAATGTTCTGTCTAAACTTTCTGTTATGAGTCATATTAGCATGACCCATTACCTTTCTAAAATATCAATTTTGCAAAATATATGTGATAATATTTGGATAAAAAAACCTTTCCTTCTTTTAATACCTGGTACTTTTATGTATACTCTTTAGTTTAGACTTATTTTGAGTAGCAAACTATTTCACTACTTGCACAATACAACAATTCAAAAGCATAAATTACATGTAGGCTATGCGAAACAAAGCATATGTGCAGTTGAATGTTGAATATTTTTTAATTAGAGAAGTTATAATTTTTACTCCATCTCTTAACAACTGTTTGAACTTTCTTAATTTCTTTTCAAAAGTATACATGTAAGACATATCAAACAATAAACATGACTGTTCCTAGTTAGAACATTTTCATTCATTATTTAAATTTCTATTACAAATTCTATATAGGTCACTGTAGATATTGAAATAAATAGGAGCTGCAACTTCACCAACTTGGATGTCCAATTTTTTTTTTTTATTGCAGAATTATTTCAAGAACAGAGAAATAATATTTATAATCTTCTGTTGTTCGTTTTTGCCGCATTGCGATGAAAGAACTTTTTCATAACCTATGATTGAAGCAAGATTGCAGAGCATACATGTTTTAATTTAAATACAAATCTAACATTATAACGCATTATATAATTTTATGGCAAAATAAATTTATTAAAAATGCAGCTCATATTACTTGAAGTAGAGATAAGATATTTGGCCTACCTGTCAACATGGTCAGATCCTTCAGTTTCTCGTCAACTTCAAGGAAGCAGAAGTTTGTTATTCTTCTTCGCCATTTAAACCATGTTAACCCCCCCCCCCCCCATTATCCGTATGTCTTGGGTAGATTCATAACTATAAATATACCACCGTGTACATGGTCAACACGGTCATGAGAAAAAAAATCCACATTTCTGATTTTACAATCAATCCTCCAGTCGGTCCACAACTTTTTAGCATAGAACCTGATACTATAGATCTCGGTCGGAGCTTTAAAGAAGCGCAAACACTGTGATGGATCCTTGATACTGTCATACAAATAAAATACTTGACATACACGGCACGAAATGGATAAAAATCAGTGAAGTTGCATTGTCCTCTTGGCGACCCTGACACATTGGAATGTCATTTCCGCCTTTTTTCACATGAAGACTTCCACAACGGGAGATAACTCTTATGCACACTTACTCATTCTTGTCATCTTATTTTCTTTGATCAATTTGGGAGTGATTTTAAGTTTTATCAACTTATAAATCTTTACAGCCTTTTAAAATATAAATTCAGACTAAAATATGTTTATTGGTCATCAAATGAATCCATATTAATAGTATTTGACTAATTCTATGGTACAAAATGAGAGCTTTGCTAACATGCTTAGGTCATCATTTCAACAATTTATAAAATATATCTGCACTTAATAGCCAAGGGTGATATTTTTATATTTGATAGAACATAAATTAATTATTATAAAAAACTTTATTTGATCAAATTATTTTACCCCCCACCGCTGTACCACTGTACTAAAAATATCCATAATTATTCTGAATTTCCAAATTTCGCCTAACATATGGCTTCAGTATAGACTGCAGATAGTTGTAATCATTATGGAAAATAGGTATTTGTAATTTTTGACATATATGTATTTATGAAAAAATGAAATACTGTATTTAGAATAATTATACAGTGACTTTATCAGGCCTCAAACTTTCCTATTTTTCCTTCTATATAATGCCAATTATTGCTAAATATAGAAATTGGGTTGTTACTAAAAATAGATGCATGTGACACACTCTTACAATTCATTTTTTATATCCTAATATAACCCTGATCTTAAAAATATATGACAAGATGAAAAGCTCTAAACACCCTTTTGGACAATTTTTCAGATTTTGCATGTTTTTCTCAGAGACAGGCTGTTAAAAGGACTATAATATTACTTTTTAAATGAATCGGCAAACAAATACACGACGGTACTTACTTAGAAAATATACGGCGAGTATGTAAATGAAATTGTAAAATATAGATCGCTCTAAGTTAACGGCATTTTATATAAAATAACTGTAAATTTATGATCCTTGTTCCTAAGATCAAAGGGTTGACTAGATCTTTCAAAATAACAAATCCTAAAAAATGTATTTTTTAAAAGAAATATTCTATAATTATTTTTGAATTTAACATTATAAATTTATTTTTAAAACTAATTAAATGGCACATTATCTTAATCTTGGAGAGGAAGAGAGTCTTACAACTTTCACACTGGATTGTTCCGAGAAACTTGTAAATGAATTAAAATTACGCTTTGTTACCTTTTTAGACAGGATTCAAAGTAAATGCAATATTAATAAAGTACACATTTTTGAGTTGTTACCCTTGTTAAACTAGGTAATCTGAGTACGGACCTACTGGCCTCTCAGGTCTGTCAGGTTACAAAAGTAGGTGGCAGAGCCGGGATTTACTGGAGGTATTGATGTACGTAATGAATCGACTGAGGATAGTCTAAGGGAATCCTTAGATAAGTTGGAAGAGAAGCTAAAGAGGTATATCTTTGACTAGTCTTTACATTTTAATAGGGGACATGACAGAACGCCAAGCAATGGTAGTGGACTTGCAACTCGTCAGTCAGATGGTTTATTTAAGAAGTAAACAAGTCAAATTTAACTCAAAATTAACATAGCCAACTTAATATACCATAATGCGGCAGGTTGCTTATTTAACATCAGATGAAATATTGATCCTTGACATTATGAAAATAAATCAATGCAACGTCGATGTTAGTAATGAAGTTCTTGATGACAGTGGTCCTGATAGGAGAATGACAATTGAAGGTTCACTCTGGCGTTTTAGAATAACAGCAGCTAATACAGTGAAAATTCCGCCAAGGAGTGAGTTGATTGTACCTGGTAAAGTGTGTGTTCCAAAGGGTTCAAGTTTGCCATACTGTTAGAGTATTATTGCACCAGTTGACAAGTACAACAAATTGCAGATCACATTAATTAACAGCAAGAAAAGTATTAACTCTCTAAGAAACGGTGCAAGTTAGACTTATGAACGTTGAGCAAGAGTCAAATGTGGTGCACTCTGGAAAGTACACTGTAATTGGATAACCTGCAGAGAGTGATACTGTGATGGACTGACTGGTTAATGAGAAATTATCAACTACTAGAATGCTTTGTTAGGATTTATCTGATTTACGTAATAAAAGTAAGACATTATGACTCCTTCGCAGAAAACCTGTTGCTAAAGTATACATGTTTGTTTACAGAAAATAGCTTGGACTATGGCATTATTTGAATAGTAAAACATCATATCGATACAGGTGACAGTAGACCTATTAAATAAAGACCACGAAGGGCGACAGCAAACCTGACAGTAAAAGTCGACAAAAATATAGATGACATGCTTAAAAATGGTCCTCGCCAATAGTGTTGGTCAGGAAGAAAGATGGAAGATATAGTTTCTTTGTTGACTTTCGTCGCCTCAACAGTTGCACTGTACACGATGCATGCCCTCAAATATCAAGTTTTGATTATTTTATTTTCTTTGGAGAAAATCAAAAGTAGCTGAAATAAGGATGAACGGTTTTTTTTACTGTATGCAGTACCGTAAAACCCACGACTCCCCTTCTCCAAAAAAAGTTAACCATTCCATTTCCATGTTTTGAATGATGTTTGACTGAAACTAAGATACATGACTGTTTATTAAAATATTTTAGTAGAAAGGATCTAAATAAAAACATACCGCTGCTTAAATCTGTAATAGAAACTGAGATGTCATCTTTTACAAGACCAACTGCTGACAGGATATCTGGATCATAAAAAAATACCATCAAGTATTGATTTACTTTCCCTTTCTTTGAGTCATCTATGAAGTGATTGTATCCATCTTCTGTTGCAAATGTCATGCTCATTAACATACTTCCATACAAAATATACATATCGCTAAGCTTGTAATTTTTTCGGAGGGTTGATATAAACGTTACAAATTTATTTAGAATCGCAATCTTCTTTTCTGGATTCATCCCTGCATATTTGGGAATAAAATTTTTCATTCTTTCAAGCAAATGCATGGCAGACTCTTTCTCGTCATCAGATGTGATTCCATCAACGTACAATTCAAAACTGCTTTGAATATCACTGATATCTTCTTCCGTTGACTTTTTGTTGATTTCGTCCATCATTTGATTGAGTGAATCGGTTATCATATCACTCATTACGTGAACTTGAGCTCTTTTCGACGTGTCTTTTGCTTCTAATGTTATTAAGAAAATGTTCCGTCTTCTTCCTGTAAATTAAAAGAAATTAATATTTTCTTCTAGAGATAATAAATATTACATGTATATCAAAAACGAGTTCAACTCGTTATTATACAATTACTATGAGGACTGTTAATTATATATATTAAAGTACCTATTGGTCAAGGTATGACTTTTTTATGAGTTTATATTGAATTAACTTGAAAACCGAAATCAGGAAAAAATTATTATTGAAGAAAATAAAGAAATTCCTCTTCCTATATTTTCGTCGATTTATTTTAAATACTTAAAGGTATTCAAATGCTTTTGCTTTCGACAGAAAAAATTATGAACCAACATTCAATGTAGAGTTTCATATTTGAAGGTTCTTATAATGAATTGTCCTTCTTCGAATGTATTGTTCTAATCTAAAATCACAATGAATAGGGTCATTCTAATGTCGTTCTTAATTTTAACCTGATAACAATGCCAAACATAATATAAACTGAAACATATGGATTTTCGAAGAGGCAAAATAAATAAACATTGAGATTCACATAGTAAAAAATACTAAATGGAAAAATATCTAATGCTCAAATCTAATGCGCATAACGAATATGAAGAGTCTTTCAAAAAATATTTATCTATCTACCCAGGCATATGACCTCTTAATTGTTTCTAAGACCACCGTGGCATTTTTTATATTTTGGTACAGAAATATTTGGACTGACCTACAGTGTATTTGTTATATTTTACGTACACACTCCATGTATAATTCTGCAATGTGGGACATAAAGAGCTATGAAAAATATTTTTATGTTTTATATGTGAAATTTAATTTGTGGTTGATTTTTAAAAAAATAGAATTAACCTAAGAGTTTTATTGCATTAAGAACTTTGTTGATAGCAAAAGCCAAACAACTATAGAAAATACCACATATACCAAAAGAAGGAGAATACTCTGTTCAAGGCGCAGTGTTACAATGACAAATGGAAACATTGGCGAATTGTGTTAGATAAAATACATTCTTTACAAGGATGGGCGGTTAAAAAAAAATTTACTGATATCAGAAAAATCTATGTGATTCATATCAACATGTTGAGGACGATTAGATTTATTTATTTTTATTACATACTTAGTAATAAAAACAGCTTTTTTTTGCACATGCGATATGGCTGACGTCACCATAGCTGTATCAGCCCTGCAAGGCTGATATGGATTTCCCGAGTTGATATAGGTTATCAGCCCTGCTGCGTGTATGGCTGATACGGATCAATATCACCCCCCCCCCCCCTAGTAAATTAAACCTAAAAAAACAGTAATTGTGATCAAACACATATTTTGGGGGTAACATAATTCTGTTAATTTTATTAAATTAACTTTTTGAATGAAATGATAATTTAACTGATAATGAATAGATTATTTTAAAATTACGGATTAGGGACATTTGAAGTAGAAGTACATGCAGAAACAAACCGAATCTGTATGAGACAATAGACTGTGTACATTTTAAGAAGTCCGTGCATGATCATTTAATTATTTTTCTCTCAACTTAATGTCTTCTATGTAATAAAATATAATAAAACATACCCTTTTCCACATCACATCCTGTATCAACCCTCGGGTCTTCAGCCCTCTGGCTGATATTGGTGACTCGGACTCATACAGGATGTGATATGGAAAAGGGTATGTACTATTCTCTATATACCTGTCACGTTATGTTCGAGTCACATGATTATTAGCTACATTTAATTGCAGCATTGGGATCATCTATAAGAATCAATATTGCAAGGCCACAACTAAGTTAAAAATACAAGTTAAATTTAAACAAAAAATGTAATTCTTTTCAACACAATATCTATTATTCAAAAGTGCTGCAAACTTATTGTTTAATTGCTAATTACATGTAGAATATTTAACTGGACAACTATATAAAATATAGGTATAATTAATTTATTTGCAAGATTTCGTTTTGTTCAAAGCACTTTTCAGATATTTAAATGCCTCTTGAGTTCATGTGTAATCAATGAGGGTATGCCCTTACGATAAATCGATTACGTTGCACCCTTTACTATCTTCCCAGTACAGTTACTTAAGGTGCACAATGAAAATATCGAAAATATTTTGCAGTTAAAAATATATTCAAAATCGGGATGGCGATTCTTTTAGTACCTTATTTATATCGGATAATTGTAGTTATTGTGAAAAACTACATATTGAAGACGATAAGATTCTATATTAATTTTAGACTTGTCACGTGATGCAGCAGTCACGTGATTTCAGCAAATTTACTTGCAGTATTGCAAGGGATTGTGGTCAACCGCTTTCGTAGTCTTTGTGGGTGAAATGCCATTTTGTGTTACTTATGAACGTCCTTTCATATGTCATTCAAAAGTTATCACCTTAACTACATATGGGTCATTTTCAAAAAATGTCCAAATTCCTGTTATACAAGCTTTTTTTGAAAATTTTGCAATAAAAATCAAATTTTTTTTACCCGATGAATTTAACAACAATCTATAAGTGTAGAAAAAAATTAAGTGTGATTAAAAATTGACTTGAATACTGAAAAAGTCCTTCAACCTGAGTAAAATTAAAGAGAATTGCTTGTGATTTCGCCGGATGTTTGACTTTAACTCTGATTATTGCTGTAGTAAATATAATATAGCAGTGTAAAATGACCTTTATTGTGTTGTACATGTTTAATACTGTCTGAATGCATGCTAAAATGTCATTGAAAAAGAGTAAGAATATGATTTTTTTAATGGTAAGTGTGTGTTATTTTTGCCGTGTCCTTGGAGTAACCAGGACATAAAAGTTATCTGTAACAGTTATCTTTCCTAAAGAAACTCTTCACTATTAGCCTCCCTCTTTTGGTATTGTTCCCGCCAAAATATCATGAGACACTTTACACAGATCTTTTATACCATAGGCACAATATGTGGTTGAAGGCAAGTTTGATTGCAATAGTAATTTATTTTTGAGTTCTGGAGTTACTTCGATATTGTGATGATGAATTAATTTGCCATTTCTTTGATGCATTGAGCAAGTTTATAACAAAATACCTATCATCTAGGAGCTGTGCTTTATGTTCATAAGTCAGTTATTGCTTTTATACTTCCAATTATTTATATAATAATTCCCTGGTGTTACTGTCCATTTTGTTACTGCAAGAAAAGTTACTCTAAGGATGTATCTAGTTACTCCATGGACAACTTACATAGAAAATAATTAAAAAGAATGAAAGTTGGAGTCATATGTTTTATTTTCCTCCCTTAATCAAAACTAACCAGTAACTAATTTTGTTTTAAAATGCCAAATTATTTACTAAATGTTTTTACCATTTGAAAATCATATGATTTTGCAGTCTTGGTTATGCAAAGGACAGAATTGGGTAACTCCGCGGACCAATTGAAAAAAAAACCTTTAAATTGCCAATTCTAATACAACATTTGTGTAAAGTTTATTACAATATAAAATAACAGAAATATTTTTATCAAATTGGCATTTATTTTTCATATTATGTTTCCATGAGCTATAGATTAATTCAATAAATAATTTGAGTAACACAAAGGACAATGTTTGGTAACACAATGGATGTAAAAACGATTAAATATTTATGTTATTAATATACTCTTGCATGTTCTTTTGTTTCTGTAGGAAAATATCCAACTTTTATTCCTTTTGAATAAATTGAAATATCAAGATTGATTATGTAATGCAATCATATCCCCTTTTATGCTCTTTAAAGTAACCTATGGTAACACCATAGACAAATTCAGTTACTCAAGGGACACAGCAAGGATTAAAGATAGAAAAATGAATCAGGCGTATTGCATATGGAGTGGTAATTGTGTTCATTGTATTGCAGAAAACAATTGTGGTGGGATATTGCAATTCAAGTAACAATAAATAATGAAGTGCTAAAAATATATGATGGTTAAAAATGGTAACACAAAGGAAGTTTTAGGTAACACAAGGGAATGTGAAATAAGGCAGAATATGATTTGTTTTCTTTAGTCTGAGGATTCTAGTTATGTTCTCTTGATGAGGATGATGTAAACAAGACACATTAAAAAGTTGCAATGAAGCCAATAGAATCCAAGACGTAAAAGATAGATTTATATCATTGAATTGAAAATACCTTTAAAGTTATATCAGATACGGAACATTTCTTTGCAAATGCATTTAAAGTCATTTAATCATGTAAACCCTTAGATGAAAAAGTCACAAATTGTTCATAACTGTTCTAAAGGGATTTCAAAAGATTTTTTAAGGAGACAATGTACCATTCATTACCCTAGAATACAGTTTTGCATTAAGTTGAGGATGTTCTTCAGATTTGTCCAACTGAAATCCCTCATGACTGTGTTCTACATCCTGTAAAAGTTGGTGCTGAAAGAAGTTTTTAACCTTGGATGTACATAAGCTTTTGGAAAGTGGTGGTGAAGATTATATAGTCGAGGCAGCATTGGACAACAACAAGGCCAGATATGGTGGGAGACCATACATTTCAAGCCACTTTGTTGGATTTTTACCCTGAAGAACTGTCAATGAAAGTTTAGCAAACGATCAGTGGATACAAGAGCAAAAAGGGCAGAAAAATATCAATGAAAAAAATGAAAAAGAGTACAGATTAAAAAAAAAGTCAAGAGTTCCTGATAGGAAATCCGACTAAAGAAACTGAAAAGACTGACACCCTGGAAGAGAAAGAATTGGAGTCAATAATGAACATCAGACTACAGATGAAGAGAAATCAGATCCTTTGGAAGAGAGACTGCATGGATAAAGATACAGAAAAAATGAACTTAAATGTATGCACGGGATTAGACAGAACCTAAACCCATGTTCCTTTTTAACAGGCCAAAAACTTTAAAAGATAAAAGCTGGTATAGCATTGCTAATGTTTTAATAATATTGTCACCATCATATCTTGTAGATGTGTATTATGTAGAGAGCTCATTGTGGAAAGAGGCTAACTGTAGATAAATGACATGAAAATGTAAAATCCATAAAAAGATTAATGCATTCTATATATTTGAAATCTGGTCAATTACAAATACATGTACATGTTCTAGTTTCACAATTATTTCTTCATTAAAAATTAGTTCTAGCTGATCTAAGACTCATCTATGTAAACCTTTGAATCTTTTAAAGGTGTCCTTTGTGTTATTTTTTGTCATTGGTGTTTCAGCTTCTGCTTGGATATGTAAATACACTAACAAGTACTGATCAATGATTCAAAGTCATGTGATAGTAATTATTTATTATTCGGGCATAACAATTTGATTTCATTTTTCTACTGTCATATATCTTATGATTGGATAGTTATGTCTATGTCGTTACTGTTTTATCCTTGGTGTTACTAGTCAGACTCAAAATGTATAATGAAAGAAATCCCCCGCCAATTTTTTATGTTAAAGCCATATACTCTTATATTCACCTCTAGGGTAATTTCATTACTATCCTTTTCGGAAGGAAGGAGAACAACTTTATTATTTCTTTCTAAGTATTACACAAAATATCCTTAGTGTAACCTTTATGTCCTTTGTGTTATGCAAATATCCTTGGTGTTACCAACACAGTTTTCCTATATTTATGTTCTAAATCTTTATACAATTTTATCGAAACTTGCAACACAATACTGTCGTTTTCTAATACTAAGTTTATTTGCAAAGCAAGTATTTTGTGCTGAGGTAAATGATGTATGCCTTAAGTAAACGTGTAAGATATATACAAAAGTTACAACACTTACAACTTCCAGCTATACTTTATCTGATAATTTTCTGTTATGAAACTTCAGTTTGATTCTATAGAATAATTTTATCATTATGTTGAGATTGTTATTCTAAAAACCTTAAATTTTTTTTTTAATTATGATTTTACTATGACTTTTAACTAAGTAACACCATGGACATTTATTGTTGGGTCCATGTACATATGATGTTTTTCTTAGTATATGTTAATAGAATTCTTTGTGCTTTAACATTGTTTATGCATCTATGATGTTTGAATGCTAAAATTAAACTTTAAAAAGTTTAGATCGCCACATTTATTTTTGCAAAATACTGGTGTTGGAATTTGGACAAATTTTGAAAATGACTCATATATTTTTTTGAATTATGTCAATCGTGAAGGTCAAGGTCACGGTGTCAGAAATCATAGCGGAATTACCTTGTCACGGATAATGCACATGTCATATATATGAAAGCCCTAACTCTTCTCAATCAAAAGTAATTAGGAAAAATTCACATTAATGTAAACGTAGGTCAAACAACAACGTCAAGGTCACGGGGTTAAAAAAAATTCTAGTGTACTTAGAATTTTTTTTTGAATGAAACGACTCAGAATTCTCACAGAAAAAGACTACCAAACATGATTTATATAGATGAAAACCTAAATTAAGATTAAAAAGGGAAAAAAATTCAAAGTCGTGATTAATCCCAGATCGCCTCCGTGAAAATTCAATATGAAAACAACTAGCGCAATTTTACCAGCCATCGTCGACATTAGCTTCGCACTCATTTCCCAGAGTAACGACAGTCAGAGAGGCTAATAGTGCATAATAATGGAATGAAAGCTAGCCAACAAAAAATTGTACAAGCAGATTCACATCGAAAATTTATTCTTTGATTTTTACAATAACTGCAGCAAAAAGAAGAAATAATCTAATACTGCTGAGCTGATACTTTTTATTCCTTTTGTTTATGTATTAAAAATTTTCCTTAAAATTAAAATTTATACTGAAACGCAAAAGAAACGCTACATACTATTTAGGGGGAAAATAATTACACATAATAAACAATTTTGTATCTTACAAGTATTTATATCTTCAATTTAGAAAAATCGTTTATTTAACGGTTGAATGATTTTCATACCATTACTGGAAGTCAAGTTTGATTCTGCTCAACAGAAATAAAAAAAAAGTTGCATGTTCAACAAAACATTTGGAAATAATACTGATTTTAAGGGTTTGTAACTGTTCATCGTAAGTAATACAGCATTATTTTAAAAAATGTTCCGTTCCCCTAGCGATGCTAAGGCTCCCTGAAAATGAGTAAAGTACGCATTTCCATTGCCCTAGTTGAAAAATATCAAAAAGGTGATGGAGAGATGCTGATGCAAACTTTTACTTTATCACGCCTCAGCAGCTCACTCTGACATATCATATGCAATAATGATTATTCTTGGACTGAAAGTCCAGGGTTTACTACACGGCGCTAGATTATAGAGAATTCTATCTAATCATCTGAAAAGAGGCATTTAAAAATTGGTAAATAATAATTCCTTTGCTAAGATCTCGATATTATTGAATCTATTGTATCGTAGAAAATGAACTACAATTGTTATGTAGGGCAGTCTTCTGGGTTTTAATATTATGTCTGTTAGGGGGTGTTTCAACAGACATATTTTTCTTTCTAAGTTAAAAATAATCATTTAACATTTTCATCAAATCTCAAATGCTATTAAAAGTGATTTTAGTATTACTGTATACCTTTTTGAAAATCATTGAATAAAAAATTTAAACATTTGTAGATTACTGCTTTTGCGTTTCAGTATCTATACATGTACTGGTACAAGTAAATTCATCTAATGACGTCATGCATAAAAGATACAACATAATTATGTTAACATGCAAATTATTTGTTAACATTGAAAATAATTTATCAGCATGCAGAAATATATATCAACATGCAGCTTATTTATGTCGACATACAGCGTCACTTTGTAGGTTTTTATCAACATGTGATTTATATTTTAACATCTTAGGTATTTATGTTGTCAAGCAAGATAAAAAGTTGCAACTTTGCATTGTGTCAAAATTAACTCGAATGTTAATATAATTATCATCATTTTTGACAGAAAATAAGTGCATATTCTATCATTATCTAGCACGTTAACAAACTAGTTATAATAATTGGCATTTCAACAAAATCCTTTAATAATTGCATATTGCTTAATGAAATATAGAAATAAAGTTAAAGGTAAATCTATCAACATTAAAATTAGATTTTTGAACAGATTTGAAATTTGCATGTCAGCATATGTTAACATAAACAAGTTTCATTTCTACACAATTATGTTGAATGTTAATTAAATTTATCCTGCATTTTTATGACAAGTTTTCGTCAGCGGCAATAAATTGACATTTAAACTAAATATCACATTATCCATACTGCTTACTTTAAAAAAAAGTTTTAATCATTTCTAAACACTTTTAAATCACCAGTGTTCCAACTTCCCTTCCTGAAAATATTTTCAGATCTTTTGAACCAAATTTTAGGGTTGCTTTATGGATATTATATCCTTTGTTCCATTTTAAAATGACCTTTTCAAGATTGATTCTTAACGACTTCACGTGTGCATTTAAATATCAAGTATGTTACTAGTACAAGGTTGATGAAAATATGTTGCTTTTTTTATTTTTAATGCTTAACATAAGCTTTATAACTTAGATATTAAGATTATTTGTAAAGAAAATGTACGTTTATCTTTTTCTATTTGTGGACTTCATGATTTATATATTTAATTTGTTTTCCTCATATTTTTCGGTAATATAAAGTAATAAAGATTGGTTTATCGTTTTAAATCAGGTGATTCACTTATATCTGAAGGAAAAATAAGAGCTGTAAGCTGTGGCATGTACCTGGTCGATTTTGTTGTCTTCCTGCCCTATGTGAGAGTACGTCTGTTCTATTAGATGTTTTTCTTTCTCTGACCATGTCATTTCTTTGTGGACGATGAAGTTCTTCCCTGAATTATACAAAATGTAATGCTTTATTCTTTCCCTAAATACCTTGAAGCTATGCATTATTAAATATAGAAATAATTTGTATTTAAGCGGGCCTACTGTGATCTTATTGTGTGAAAACTATAATAGCTAAACTATTCAATTTTATACCATATATAACTTACATTAACTTCAGTGTACACGCAAAGATTGGGGAAATCTACCGCCCGGATATTGTTAAGGAACCGTCTCAAAATACAGGTACATATACTATATGATTATATGGGAAAGTGCCAATTATTCGCACTTTAAACAAATTATACAAATACTACGATAGACCTTTTGCTCAATCTATAATTTATGATTGATAATACTATATTGTACATTATATGTAAGAAACATAAAATTTAACCGCCCAGTTACCAGAGGGAATATCGCAAAAATGCAACAAAAAAACCCCCAAATTTCCTTTTTTTATATAGAGTACTATTAAATATGACCCATACAAAGGATATATTCAAAAAATTATAAATATGACGGAGAAATTATCAAATTCCTATGTTTTAAAATTTATGAGCATATTTTTTTTACCTTTTTCTTTTATAACATTTTTATTACCCCATCTTTGAGAGCGCCTACATCAAAAACACTCTATTACGACGCCATTTACCAGTCACTTTAAAAAAATCCTTTTGAAAATCAGTTGCTTAAAATCTTAATAACATTTTTCGACCCGTAATTTCTGAATTTTGTTTAGTTTTTTTTAATTTAGTGAAAAAAAGTTGCTTTAAAACAAGGGTCAATTTTTTATACTAGGTTACTCGGACCTTTTTCCGATCGAATACCCGGCTTCTCGGTAAAAGTCTTATTAAATATGAAAAAGTTAATTGATAACTGTAAAACATTGTAAACTTTTGTAGAAATAAAATCAAATGGTCTGATGGGAGGTTTATCTGTGAATGTAACAATTACATGTATGACCACGTTGTTTCCGACGAAATTTAATCTAAATTTTTTTATTAAAGTTAAATTTATCAGATAAATACGAGAAATAAAATCATAAATGGTTCACAGTGGGTTTGTTTAGAATGATTTGTTCCCTAATTGTAATGTAACTCTTGGATGCGTTTTACGTCCGAATGATAAGTCGTCAGAGCTACATGTACAGTATCAACTTGATCAAGTTCTCCTTTAACAGAGCAAATTTACGATTTTGTACACTTTTCGATTCTATATTTCATAAAATTACGAGACATGTTGTAGATTGGTGCAACGATGGACATATGATTTTAAAAGCCTTTTATTTATATTCAACCATTTGCATTAATTTGCGCGTAATCAAACGCATCCATATCAACAATCGCACATGCAATATCGACTGTCTCTTTCCATGAGAATTAACGACTTCTGGAGAATTGAAAAAAATATGTAATTTATTTAAATATAATAGACCTTAAACGATGTTTAATGAAAACAAATAATTAGAGAAAACTAAATATAATGGTAGACGACAGCCGAAGGTGAGAAAAGCCAGGTAGGTAGCAGGTGCTTGGTAATTACTGTATAAACACTGCCAAAAGCGATAACAGTCATTAGGAGGCACAGGAAACCCTAATTACTGTATGTACAAGCGCAATGAATATTTTAGGGTTTAAAACCGTTGTTTTAATGCGCTAATAAATAAGCTTCGAAATATTTTAACATATACCTCCGAGTAACCGAATACTGAGTTTAGTATTCAATACTCGGACGTTCGATGAGAATCCGGTTAACCGGGTACTCGTTGACATCTCTATTTAAAACAGTAAATTCGCTTAATCTTACTATGATACGAGAAATATTGCGCAATGGAAACTACAGTCGACCCCCTTAAAGAATAGACACAGATAACGCTGAGATCAACATCAAAGATATCTTTAGATACCATAAATTCATATTCTAAATTTCAGGTTTCTGCATGGTATAGCTTAATAAAAGTTGGATATTAAGCATCCAGATATTACAGCTTTATGCTAAATTAATAGATTTATCTCAGAATAATATTAAGGCTTCTTTAAACTTTTATAGATTGCGTTCTTGATCTGTATTTCAGGAAAGTAATAGGATAACCTGAGTACAAAATAACAATAAATAATATGGCACGAGAAATCAATCCAAATTTACTCATTCGCAAAAATATGTTATAAAGGTCCAGTTTAAATATATATT
The DNA here is from genome assembly GCF_032062105.1 of Saccostrea cuccullata. Taxonomy (NCBI): domain Eukaryota; kingdom Metazoa; phylum Mollusca; class Bivalvia; order Ostreida; family Ostreidae; genus Saccostrea; species Saccostrea cuccullata. The sequence goes on from NW_026932630.1 coordinate 42,736, forward strand.
TCTAGTTTTTTGTCTAGTTTTATATGTAATAGACATGACCCTTTCAAAAAAATAGATCAGGGTTTTCTTGAGAGCTAATATAATGTGCCAAAAATCAGGAAAAATTGGGTCCTTTTCTCTTAAGATCTAATTGTCAGATTGGTTAATTAAAAGAATGAATTCGTTCAAAAGAAGGTATAGAAACTAAAAAATTACAACAGGGATTCTGTAAATTCACAACAAAAAAAGCGATATCGTATCACTTGGAATCTTTTTCACCCATGAATAATCATAGCAACCAGAACCAGAAAGCAGTCCCAAAGACTGCTGAGTCTGCTTTCTAGCGCAGACTCAGAGCAGTCTCATGGAAGTTCCAGTGTAGTTGCAGGGACTGCTTTCTTAGAATACTTGGAGGTCGGGTTGATCTGGCTGGAAGTATAAACCATTTAATTTGCAGGTAATATCCGCAAAATCAAATAAATTTAAGTTTCCTTTTGTATAACCGGAAGAGGTCAAAAGCGACGGCACTCGTCCCGAAATATGTTTTGGAAGTCTTCTAGGAAAAGTATAAATTAAAACCACTAGATCCCTTATTTTAAGAACCAGTCTTTTTTGCGAAATATCATTTGAAAACTCTTGTATTTCTACACTTCTTTTATTGTATATAATTTTAAAAAAAGGTTTAAAGATATTATAAGCCATTAAAAAATTAAAAATTCTCGATATAAATATTTTTGGCCACACCGCGTATAGGCGATCCGTAGTTCCGATGCTTATGATATACAAAATTTCCCTCTCCATCTATCATCAATGAAGATTTAATACTTCTACGTTCCGTATTTTTTTTTAAATCTACCAGACAAATCTACCTCCTATATATCAGTAACAAGCTGAAATCTCCAAACCCTAAGTGATCTTATAAAAGCACAAAAGTACATAATTAGAATTTTAATGTTCTTCAGACATGAAAGTTTCGTAATGATCAGACGAGTCATTTTCGAGTTATTGCATGCATAATATCGGTTAAAAACAAAAATGGTAAAAAAGTAAAACTAAGAATAGCGAAAATCTATTCCGTATAAGACCGAAAAGTTCGATGATATGCTTCTGAAAATGCAAATTGTAAAAATGCTAAATACCAAAAAAAAAGTTACAAGAAAAGAAACATAAAGATAACAAGAGCAAAGCTCGTTGCAAAGCAACGAGTAGGTATTCCGTCCTGTTTGACCGGAACTAGCTTTCATTTTTTTACAAAAATGAGAAATAACGCCCGAAAATGCTTTGAATCATCTAAAGCTAAGTTAATTAATGCAAAAATAAGCCATTTTATGCTGCTACCGGTTTGACCGGATGTGACGACAACAGACGGAAAATTAATTCTAATACTCCAAGAGATATATGTTACCCAAAATCTTGTCAAGAACAACCAACATAAGTGTTTTCCGACTACTTCTGGTTTGGCCGGAAGTGAAGATACCGGATTTATTTTGATGACTCCAATAGATTAAGCTTGAAAAATTTGAGAACAACTTTGCTTCTTTGTCGTATTACAAATTCTCGATACGTTTTGAGATATAAACAAAAAACTTTCGCCCCCTCTAGGCCCTCAATTTTAGGGCCAGACCTTTTTAGAAGATGTCATTTAAAAGATTTTAAAATTCTACACTTCCTTTGTTCTATAAGTTTTTACAAAATATTTCCAGGTAAAAAGATATCGTAGAAAAGATGTTAGAAAATTTGAAATTCGCGATGCAACTGTTTTCGGTCCATAAAGAGCTTCAATACACAGCAATTTCGGTGAATATGAAATACGTTCTGCACAACTACATATATTGCTCTATTATAGCTGAAAATCTCAAGATTCTATCTTAAGCCGTTTTCGAGAAAACTCGCGGTTAAAATAACCCTCTAAAATTCACTATAATGCAAAAATCTCGGAACCGTGACGTCATGTGACGTCATCAAATAAAAAAAATATATGTCTAGATATTTTCATGTTACATCAGACCTGAAAGTTTCATGAAAATCGAGCTAGCCGTTTCCGAGAACTCGCGTGCACAAAATTGGTAAGAAAAAAAAGAAAAAAAAATTGTGGAAAAGAAACCTAAGAATAACAGAAAGGTCTTTCGTTGGAAACGGAAGACCTTAATGAAAGTTTCCTCCACTGAAGTTTGAGACCTTAACATAAAAAGAAACAGCATACTCACTTTATGTATTGGATTAGAAACGATAGACCCAATAATAAAAAATAAGTCAGCAAAAGCCTATTAGACATCTGACAGACACACACACAAGCAAAGGTTTCTTATATTAAAACAAAAAAAAAAAACGTTGTTTGCAGTATTGCTAGAAACTTAGAACCGATCAAATGATTCCATTTACTAAAAACATTTTAAAACAAGATGTGTTTGTGAAACATTATGCACTTGACGGCATCAAATTTCGAGAAAAGTTGTTTTCCTTATAGGTCAGAAAAAGGGCACATTGTAGTTGACTTTGGTGTCATTTGAGGGAATTTGTTTATTGGGATACGCATAGCAAATATGAATTTTCTATCTCACATAGTTCAAAAATTATGGTAAAAGCTTAAAAACATTTTTAGACATACACACATGACAAAAGCAATATCGCACCAGATCTATCGATCTAGGTGAATAAAAAGACAAAAAAAAATCCAATAGATTATTGTCTATGTTGCATATTTTTTCCCCAACAAAAGCCTTTTTTAATTTTTTTTAATCGAATTGAATTGATTAATTGTTTAACATCCCTCTCCAGAATATTTCATTGATATGGAGACGTCACCATTGCCGGTGAAGGGCTGCAAATTTAGGCCTATTCTCGGCACTTACGGTCTTTGAGCATTGAGGTATCTTTATTTTGCCACACCTGCTGTAACACGGGGCCTCGGTTTATACGGTCTCATCCGAAGGACTGCCCTAACCCGGATCCCCAAAGGATGAACTGAATTGTAAATATTGCATGAGAAATCCGAATTAATATAACATATTCCAGTTTCACAAAAGGTAAATTGAAAATTTTTGTAAATTAAGTTTTTGTCGTTAAAAACTGTTCGGGTTTTGCTTTATTTTTCAGAAAGGGGGAAAAAGATGGGCTACATTTGCTTGATTTTTCAAATAAAATCACAGAGCGCTGACCTGCTCTAGAACAATATTTAAAAATCTCATTGATACTATTATTCTACACATTATATTAAATTATTGACAGAGGTGGAACAGACTTGTGCTTGATCAATTATACTCGGTATATCGACGTAATATACTGCATTTCAATTTCGTGTTTAAAGTGGCATATAATCCCGATGGGCTGGGTGTTGATTGTTGTTTTATACAGTCTGTATACAAACGAATTCAATTATGTACACATGTCACTATAAATAAATAAATTACTTACTTAATTTATGCATTTTTTTCTCATGAAATCAAGGAAAATTAAAATCAGCGTCATTTTCCTGACGTCATATCGAATATATGATGTCATGGCTATGACAATATTCAGTTTTTGAAGTCTGCAAATATTCCCCTGTTTTCAAACATACACTGTACATGTAATAATATATTTCTCCGTCAAAGTTGGATTTTGGGAGGGAGGAAATTTTGGTCATTCCTAAATACTAGTATAATCCTTTGTTTCCTTCTCAATTTCGTTGAAATTATATGTCAAAAAGCATTAATTCAAAGGAAAAATACTTGAATTATGGAGTTAATGGTAATTGCTGGGTACGCTATTGATAAAAAATTATTAAAAGGAAAGAAATTGATCAATTATAAAAAATTCAAATTCATGTAATGAATATTTCAAACATTATTTTATTTGTTTCATTGTATTTCAAACATTAGAATTTATTATATTGTGCACTAAATTTCATTGTGAAAACGTGAAAAAAATTAAATGAAGTCAAAGGATGATACACGAAAGATAAAAAACGTTTTGAATACAGATTTGTTACTCACGTTCTCGTTTGCGAAGAAATGGTGTTTTCATTTCCTGCTGTAACTGGTAATGGTTGACTTGACCTGCGGACAAAACTTCTTGCTGGTGGTTCCTTAAAATGCTGAAGGGACACAATTAGAACCGAAATTAGGTTCAATCAGGAGTAAAGTTTATGTTGAATTCTTGAAAGGTGTTAAAGGATTAGAAGTAGTATGTGAAAATATCAGAGTATCGTATAGAATATGCATTTGAAAATGGAGATTTGGTAGGCTGATATACATAGACTCAATTGTGAACCTGTAAACATGAAGAATCTTCATACAAACACTACACAGGATGATATTTGTAAGGCGATATATTTTGATTAAGTCAAGACATTAGTGTTACATGCAGGACCATTTTAAAATAGCAAGGCCATAATAAATTAGTTATATAAGAAGTATGAAACAAAATTTCCTCTTTAGGTCATAAGCAGTTGTTGTATAAACTTTCATTGCAATTGCAGTCAGACGGACAGCTACACTGACGATCAGATGTACCAAAACTAATATCCCCCACTTTCAGCGGCGACAAATACCATTTTTTTGAAAACATTCGTTTCATTTTAAATGCAAAGTCTAAATATTTATGGACGATGTTTGGAGATGATATATATATTTTTAGGCTACTAAGTTAATGCATAAATACATATTTTACTACAATATAGATGCACATGAAATCAATGTAAATGAAAACAAAATAAAACGCAATATTCACCAGTTTATTTTGGTGTTTACGCTCTTTGACATCGTTTTCAAAGTTTAGTCCTCAGCTTCTGTAAAAAAATTAGAAATAAAAAATTATGAAATTAATAGAATAAAAAATTCTGAATAAAAACATAACAAGACAATGTAGATGGTTAAAATAAATTTGCACAATTACATGTAAGACTTCAATAGAATCTAATTTTAACGTGAAATAAATATGTAATATCGCAATAAATAACAATGATTCAAATGACCACATGGTGGTTTAAAATTTAAATTTCTTAGAGTTTTTAAAACAAGTAAATGCATAATTATTATATCTTCATAAGAAATGAGTTGATCAAACTTGAATTGTCGAGAAACACTAAAATTACATTGAAACCCACTGCATAAATAAACCAATTTCCTCCAGCCTAGAATCTGTAAATATATCCAGTATTGCAGTACCAACTTGTTGCAGCCTAAAAACATTACCTTTTGTTGCTTGTATAAATACAATGCAGATTGCATTTTAATTGAAACAGTCGATATACTTTACAATGCAAAAAATCTTAATGATGGAGATGCGCGTGGACGTGAAGACGTTAAAGAATGAGTGCACTTAAGCTATGAGAGTTGGAACCCGATGTTTTGCGCAAAATAAAATTCCAAAATTCATTAAATTTATGTTTTATAGGTATTAAACAATGTCATAAGAGTAGGTTTTGGTATATTATATTACATGAAATATTAGATAATCCCAAGACACAGCTTTTGAGACGGGGTTCTAACAGTTATGTCTCATTTCTATTGTTATTCATATGCATACCAGTTTTCAACGACTTTGTTTACATCACCCCAACTTGGCCATTTTTCTTATTTGCACAGAATATGTATTTTAACTTAAACTTATACATATCCAAAGGACAATGTCGGTCAAGTTGCGGCTCATATCTAATTTGAAAAAAAAAGTCCCCAAACTAGGGTCGAGATAGCTACAAAAAACCGGTCACTGAGCAACAACATTATATTATAATCACCTTTCTCACGTGACCTTCTGCTGTTCGATACGATAACGCTTTCATTGAAAATTTCATTGTGTTTAAGTTTTTGTGCATTATCTATCACTTCCAATTCAAATATGGGGGATTTTTAAATTTTAAAGGGATTAAATAATTTTTTTATTTTTTCTTTTTCTTTTTAAGGGGGGTTTTGAAAAAATTCTGGTATTGACAGTGTCATTAGTAAGTACATGTATAGGCTTATGTCGCCTCTGTATTATGGTCTGCACAGCGAGACATTTACCCCATCCCTTAACATTAGAATCATTTAATAATTGTGCACCATGAAATCAACAAATCAACACGATCTCTCTCTCTTCTCCATTTCAATTCGCAATGCGAAAAAATCATATGTGCTAATGTTTACATTCCACAACCATGCGGTTTTTAAATGTCTCCGCCTATTTGCGGATACCTTAGATTCGAAAGTGGTCCCGTTCAAATTTCCGGAATTTAAGGTTTTAATGTTCTTTTAAATTAATTTTCTATAATTATAGAAATGTGTATGACAAAAAATTCTAGAAATAAATATCAAAAGCATATGCTTACATTAATCATAGATTAATTAAGCGATATATTGTAATGTAAAGCTTAAGAGGCAGTCCGCCGAAAAACCAGGCAGGGTTGTTTTAAAAGGCGGCACATCGAATGTGACGAATATTTGAAATTTTATTGAAAACAATATCAATGTAGTCCAAATGGAATAATGTAATCGAAGATTTGTTTTAAAATTACATAATTAGTAAAATACCCTTTTTGTTTGTGTTTTAATTCCCCTATATAAACCATTGAATTTAGGTCAGAAACAACGAACTGAATTTCCAAATTTATTTAACAGGACTATAATTCAGCTTAACTAAATCTAGAAATATTTCGTCTTTCAGTTTCAAAAATAAAATTGGTGGGAAAAACACTTTTGATGTGTTTTCTGTCAAAATATATCGACTTTTTTATAAATTTTGCGATGTAAGAGTTATCCCCCGTGGCATCGGTAAATCTGCTAAACATCTTACATCAAATCCTGGTGAAATATTTAGAATATATACACAAAATAAAATTATTTAACAAAAACTTACTACTTCATTTTCAAAATAGAATTCATTTTCGCCTCCAAACGTAATATTTAGATTAAGATTGGCAGTATTTTTCAGGTTGAATCCACGTTTCCTTTGATGTATCAGTGACGTCATCCCGACTTATATTCGTCACAATTAAATAGTTACAAGTTTTCCAAAGAAGTTTGTAAATTCTTTGCATAAAAGCGCAAATAAAACGATTGAAAATAAATAATTTCTCTTTTTCTGTTCAATTACTTTTCAGAGTGCATTATCCTACATGTTAAATAATCATATATTTTTATATAAAAATGTATTTATTTCACGGGCGACGTTAGCTAGAAGTCCCTTTTGAAAAGTAATTTTGTACATGTCCGAAATAAACTTATTTACTAGACTATGCGTACAAATGATTAATTGTTTATATTGAATATTTCTTATAAAATTGGGATGTGAAGAGATTTTATTTTCTTCTGATTATCAAGGAAAGATGAATATTTTAGATTTACGCAACATTTAATTCAAGTCAACTGAGTTGAGATGTTTATTTCATTATTTCACACAAAGAAAAACCACTTGATTATATTTATCTATGCAGTCAAACCAAAGTAAACGATCCGCGGTACGATTAAAAATATTTCATTAAAAAAGTGAAAAATAAGATTTAAAAAATATTTATGGAGGAAAATTACTGTTGAACTCCCCACTTCATTTTTTTTTTGGTTAAATTTGGTGATTGAAACAATCACATACTCACATTCAATATGAAGTTAAAAAATGTGACCATGTTGGCCAATTTAAATTTTTCCCCCATTAATGAAAGTTTTTTTTAATATGCCGCCTTCCCCCCCCCCCCGTCCCGGTTTTTTTTGCGATTTCTAGGCTCTTAAATAATGATACTATATATTTTCTTATTAATATAAAATTAAATTTCATAAGATGAAAATACAGGGGAACGGTTTTTATAGATGACAGGTTTTAAAAATTTTGATAAAGCCGAGACTGTGCACATTTCAATATTTTTTTGCATTTAGGTACGTGATATATTTTCGCCAATGATAGAATTGAACTTTTAATTCACGAGAGAATTAAAAAAAATATAGTTGGAAATAAGATATTTAATAAAGATAAGCTGTTTACTCTCGGTTGTTCATAATGCATTACAAATGTTTTTTTTTAATACCGAGTATAAGAAATGAACAGATGTTATACATGATTGTAATCTTCATGTACGTAAAAGACATTAGTATTTTAAATAAATTGTATAAAAGTTTGAATCCATGTATAAAATAATTTTAAAACAGTTGACTAACTGAAAAGAAATAAAAACAAGCATATTTTTTTCTGATACATTAAATGCAGAATATTTTAGTTTTTCGGTAAAAAACCATCCCATTGAAATAAAACCGATCCCGATTGAAAATAATGCAAAATGTGTAAAGTTATAAAACTAAAACAACTGCCACCCATAAGACATGTACAAAAATAAATCAAGTAATTTTTTTGACCATATTACAACAAAAAAGCCAAATTTAACATTACAATTATAGTATTTCCTTCTTTATATAATTCCGGTCGGGATGGTTTAATTGTGAAAAATTGTAAAACATTGGTAAATTTGACCCCTTTTATTTCTCTCAATATAAAGGGTGCCCACGATTTTATTGAGTGACTCAAAAGTTTGTACTTTGTATTCATAATAACATGAGAAAAAAAATCTGTCATTGAAATGTATTGGGTTTTATAACGTAATGAAAATTTGGGTAATGAATTCAAAAAGTTACTTGCTAAATCAAATTTTTGGGCCACATATTTTTTTCTAAAGAAATGTAAATTGGAGTCTTATTCATTACTAGAATTAAAGATAAGAGTCTAGATGGTATAAATAATATTGATAGACACATCCGGGTTTTTCGTATCTGGAACATATAAAACAAAATAAAAACGTAGTATTTTTTTTTCCCACATGTTGACCTTTTTGCACTTAAAAATGAACATTTACCAAAAATAGGACTAGTGGAGCACTAAAAAATTTTTTTTATGTTGTCAAGTGTAAACACTTGCTTTAATAAGTCTATATGCAAAAAATAATAAAAAACCATGACATGCGATGTGCCACCCATTGCCTGATTTTCAGTGGACTGCCCTTAAAATGGGTAGCCAAAAGGTTCCAAATGACGTACTTAAGTGCACTCATTCTTTCACATAAAAAAAAATACGAGACATCAAAAGTAAGAATTTTATGTACTCTTGCAAACACTAAAAGCTTGTCGAAAATAAATAAATCAAACACTGGAAGATATCGATATATTTTGGCTTTGCTATTTAATTACTTAATACCCATTATACATGTTATAAACGCTGTCTAGTGTCTACTGACTTTACACGGTGCCATTGTGACTTCCTATTTTACTATCAGACAAATATTTTCGGTTTCCCCTTGCAAAAATGGCCACTATCATTCTTTCAGAATACCGGTATTGAAGATACGCATCTGTAATACGAAACTTCTGCTATCCTAATGAATAAAATTTTATGATACTTTGACAGATTATTTCTTACATATAGTGTAATCATGACTACAAATGTGACCACTTAATTAACTTTTTTAATCAGACTCCTTTGCGGGTTTAGTGTTCACAGTACGTCTTATTTCTCTTTATACAATCAAAATACCACATACTTACTGGTGAACAATATTTTAAGTTTTCACAGACATGTCAATTGTAATTCAATAACAAATGGGTTGTGCACAAATTCTAAAACTTATAACGCCATTCTCCTACATGTACTAAATTACACATTTAAAATTTTGTTTGAAATGCTGAACTTTTTTGAAAAATATTTAATTCCACAAGTGATTTTTGACAAACAACATAGAATTTTAAAGAATAATTACTA